>NW_027040479.1:118800-133596 GCF_034236695.1 Oncorhynchus nerka
GCTGAAATGTTGCGCGATTTTTAACAGAATGTTCAAAACAGTAGAGGGTCGACTTAAGAGGTTAAGAAGTTAGCATCCTAGCCCAGGGGAACCGGGTGTCTGTCTGTGATAACAGAGACAGGAGTTAGCATCCTAGCCCAGTGGAACAGGGTTAGCATCCTAGCCCAGAGGAACAGGGTTAGCATCCTAGCCCAGAGGAACAGGGTTAGCATCCTAGCCCAGAGGAACAGGGTGTCTGTGATAACAGAGACAGGAGTTATCATCCTAGCCCAGAGGAACAGGGTTAGCATCCTAGCCCAGAGGAACAGGGTTAGCATCCTAGCCCAGAGGAACAGGGTTAGCATCCTAGCCCAGAGGAACAGGGTTAGCATCCTAGCTCAGGGTGTCTGTGATAAGAGACATGGGTTAGTATCCTCAGCGTGATAATAAATTGAGCTCTAAGAGGCTAATTGGCTGGGTGAAAATGATTTGAGAGGCCATTACCTACATGTCACATGTAATCAGATCTACTCAGTGGCAGCAAAGCTTCCTCTCTGAACCATATTCAGCCTGCTAATATGCAGAACCACGCTACCACCAGGTTATGTAGGTATGGTTAAAACATCACACTTTAGGTTCATCATCTAACTTCAAGTAATGGATGTTGTCTCTAGATGTAGGGTACAGGAAGTAGCTTGCACTATATTTATTTATTATTTATTTCACCTTTATTTAACCAGGTAGTGTCACGCCCTGACTATAGAGAGCTTTTTATTCTCTATGTTGGTTAGGTCGGGGTGTCACTAGTGTGTCACTAAACAGGAAGTCATGAACCCATCGTGGACACGTCTATCAATTAAAACCACAGGAAGAGAAACAGAAAGTCATGAACCCATCGTGGACACGTCTATCAATTAAAACAACAGGAAGAGAAACAGGAAGTCATGAACCCATCGTGGACACGTCTATCAATTAAAACCACAGGAAGAGAAACAGGAAGTCATGAACCCATCGTAGACACGTCTATCAATTAAAACCACAGGAAGAGAAACAGGAAGTCATGAACCCATCGTAGACACGTCTATCAATTAAAACCACAGGAAGAGAAACAGGAAGTCATGAACCCATCGTGGACACGTCTATCAATTAAAACCACAGGAAGAGAAACAGGAAGTCATGAACCCATCGTGGACACGTCTATCAATTATAACCACAGGAAGAGAAACAGGAAGTCATGAACCCATCGTGGACACGTCTATCAATTAAAACCACAGGAAGAGAAACAGGAAGTCATGAACCCATCGTGGACACGTCTATCAATTAAAACCACAGGAAGAGAAACAGGAAGTCATGAACCCATCGTGGACACGTCTATCAATTAAAACCACAGGAAGAGAAACAGGAAGAGTTTCCTCATGAAGATCAGCTTTACTAATGATTCATCCAATCAGAGACCTTAGAATCTACCTAGCAACAGCGATTTGCAGATGTCTTGATTTCACATTGAACAGATGAACTCGTCAAAGGCTTCGTCTTCCCATAAATTAAAAAACACAGGAAGAATCAAGTTCAAGAATCATTTCAGACAATAATATATATATGACTCATCCAGCCCTTTATAATGACTCATCCAACCCTTTATAATGACTCATCCAACCCTTTATAATGACTCATCCAACCCTTTATAATGACTCATCCAACCCTTTATAATGACTCATCCCAACCCTTTATAATGACTCATCCAACCCTTTATAATGACTCATCCAACCCTTTATAATGACTCATCCAACCCTTTATAATGACTCATCCAACCCTTTATAATGACTCATCCAACCCTTTATAATGACTCATCCAACCCTTTATAATGACTCATCCAACCCTTTATAATGACTCATCCAACCCTTTATAATGACTCATCCAACCCTTTATAATGACTCATCCCAACCCTTTATAATGACTCATCCAACCCTTTATAATGACTCATCCAACCCTTTATAATGACTCTTTATAATGACTCATCCAACCCTTTATAATGACTCATCCAACCCTTTATAATGACTCATCCAACCCTTTATAATGACTCATCCAACCCTTTATAATGACTCATCCAACCCTTTATAATGACTCATCCAACCCTTTATAATGACTCATCCAACCCTTTATAATGACTCATCCAACCCTTTATAATGACTCATCCAATGACCTTTATAATGACTCATCCAACCCTTTATAATGACTCATCCCAACCCTTTATAATGACTCATCCAACCCTTTATAATGACTCATCCAGCCCTTTATAATGACTCATCCCAACCCTTTATAATGACTCATCCAACCCTTTATAATGACTCATCCAACCCTTTAATGACTCATCCAATCATTTATAATGACTCATCCAACCCTTTATAATGACTCATCCAACCCTTTATAATGACTCATCCAACTCATCCAACCCTTTATAATGACTCATCCAACCCTTTATAATGACTCATCCAACCCTTTATAATGACTCATCCAACCCTTTATAATGACTCATCCAACCCTTTAATGACTCATCCAACCCTTTATAATGACTCATCCAACCCTTTATAATGACTCATCCAACCCTTTATAATGACTCATCCAGTCCTTTACAATGACTCATCCCAACCCTTTATAATGACTCATCCAACCCTTTATAATGACTCTTTATAATGACTCATCCAACCCTTTATAATGACTCATCCAACCCTTTATAATGACTCATCCAACCCTTTATAATGACTCATCCAACCCTTTATAATGACTCATCCAACCCTTTATAATGACTCATCCAGCCCTTTATAATGACTCATCCAACCCTTTATAATGACTCATCCAATCATTTATAATGACTCATCCAATCATTTATAATGACTCATCCAACCCTTTATAATGACTCATCCAACCCTTTATAATGACTCATCCCAACCCTTTATAATGACTCATCCAACCCTTTATAATGACTCATCCAACCCTTTATAATGACTCATCCAACCCTTTATAATGACTCATCCAATCATTTATAATGACTCATCCAACCCTTTATAATGACTCATCCCAACCCTTTATAATGACTCATCCAACCCTTTATAATGACTCATCCAACCCTTTATAATGACTCATCCAACCCTTTATAATGACTCATCCAACCCTTTATAATGACTCATCCAACCCTTTATAATGACTCATCCAACCCTTTATAATGACTCATCCAAACCTTTATAATGACTCAATCAACCCTTTATAATGACTCATCCATCCCTTTATAATGACTCATCCAACCCTTCATAATGACTCATCCAACCCTTTATAATGACTCATCCAACCCTTTATAATGACTCATCCAACCCTTTATAATGACTCATCCAACCCTTTATAATGACTCATCCAACCCTTTATAATGACTCATCCAACCCTTTATAATGACTCATCCAACCCTTTATAATGACTCATCCAACCCTTTATAATGACTCATCCAACCCTTTATAATGACTCATCCAACCCTTTATAATGACTCATCCAACCCTTTATAATGACTCATCCAACCCTTTATAATGACTCATCCAACCCTTTATAATGACTCATCCAACCCTTTATAATGACTCATCCAACCCTTTATAATGACTCATCCCAACCCTTTATAATGACTCATCCAACCCTTTATAATGACTCATCCAACCCTTTATAATGACTCATCCAACCCTTTAATGACTCATCCAACCCTTTATAATGACTCATCCAACCCTTTATAATGACTCATCCCAACCCTTTATAATGACTCATCCAACCCTTTATAATGACTCATCCCAACCCTTCATAATGACTCATCCAACCCTTTATAAAGACTCATCCAACCCTCAGAATCATCCATCTCCTGACGTGACCAACATCCTTCTGCCTCCTCCAACCCTCCCCTGTCTCTGTCCTCATTGTAATGTTACCAGAAAGGTCTTCGCTCTTAAAATCCTGCTTCAGACAGACAGAAGGACAGTAGAGAGACAAACAGTGGAAGCCAATAGGGCTCAGTGATGCTGTCTGAGGCTGTCTGACCACCTAGATGTGGTTGCTGAAGGACGGGTCTGCTGATTGGGTCATAAACGGCTGTGGTTATCGACCTGACCATCAAATATGTCCAGCGTCTACAAGATGGACTTTCTTGGCCCACTGCCATTCAGAGAGGACTACAGTGGAACAGAGAACTACAGTGGAACAGAGAACTACAGTGGAACAGAGAACTACAGTGGAACAGAGGACTACAGTGGAACAGAGAACTACAGTGGAACAGACAACTACAGTGGAACAGAGAACTACAGTGGAACAGAGAACTAGGACTACAGTGGAACAGAGAACTACAGTGGAACAGAGAACTACAGTGGAACAGAGGACTACAGTGGAACAGAGAACTACAGTGGAACAGAGAACTACAGTGGAACAGAGAACTACAGTGGAACAGAGACTGAACTACAGTGGAACAGAGAACTACAGTGGAACAGAGAACTAGGACTACAGTGGAACAGAGTAATACAGTGGAACAGAGTAATACAGTGGAACAGAGTAATACAGTGGAACAGAGAACTACAGTGGAACAGAGAACTACAGTGGAACAGAGAACTACAGTGGAACAGAGGACTACAGTGGAACAGAGTAATACAGTGGAACAGAGGACTACAGTGGAACAGAGTAATACAGTGGAACAGAGGACTACAGTGGAACAGAGTAATACAGTGGAACAGAGAACTAGGACTACAGTGGAACAGAGAACTACAGTGGAACAGAGAACTACAGTGGAACAGAGGACTACAGTGGAACAGAGAACTACAGTGGAACAGAGAACTACAGTGGAACAGAGAACTACAGTGGAACAGAGAACTACAGTGGAACAGAGGACTACAGTGGAACAGAGAACTACAGTGGAACAGAGAACTACAGTGGAACAGAGAACTAGGACTACAGTGGAACAGAGGACTACAGTGGAACAGAGAACTACAGTGGAACAGAGGACTACAGTGGAACAGAGTAATACAGTGGAACAGAGTAATACAGTGGAACAGAGGACTACAGTGGAACAGAGAACTACAGTGGAACAGAGGACTACAGTGGAACAGACAACTACAGTGGAACAGAGGACTACAGTGGAACAGACAACTACAGTGGAACAGAGGACTACAGTGGAACAGAGGACTACAGTGGAACAGAGAACTACAGTGGAACTAGGACTACAGTGGAACTAGGACTACAGTGGAACAGAGAACTACAGTGGAACAGAGAACTACAGTGGAACTAGGACTACAGTGGAACAGAGAACTACAGTGGAACAGAGAACTACAGTGGAACAGAGAACTACAGTGGAACAGAGAACTACAGTGGAACAGAGAACTACAGTGGAACTACAGTGGAACAGAGGACTACAGTGGAACAGAGGACTACAGTGGAACAGAGAACTACAGTGGAACAGAGAACTACAGTGGAACAGAGAACTACAGTGGAACAGAGGACTACAGTGGAACAGGATTACAGTGGAACAGAGAACTACAGTGGAACAGAGGACTACAGTGGAACAGGATTACAGTGGAACAGAGAACTACAGTGGAACAGAGAACTAGGACTACAGTGGAACAGAGGACTACAGTGGAACAGAGGACTACAGTGGAACAGAGAACTACAGTGGAACAGAGAACTACAGTGGAACAGAGAACTACAGTGGAACAGAGAACTACAGTGGAACAGAGAACTACAGTGGAACAGAGAACTACAGTGGAACAGAGAACTACAGTGGAACAGAGAACTAGGACTACAGTGGAACAGAGAACTACAGTGGAACAGAGAACTACAGTGGAACAGAGAACTAGGACTACAGTGGAACAGAGAACTACAGTGGAACAGAGAACTACAGTGGAACAGAGGACTACAGTGGAACAGAGGACTACAGTGGAACAGAGAACTACAGTGGAACAGAGAACTACAGTGGAACAGAGAACTACAGTGGAACAGAGAACTACAGTGGAACAGAGAACTACAGTGGAACAGAGAACTACAGTGGAACAGAGAACTACAGTGGAACAGAGAACTACAGTGGAACAGAGGACTACAGTGGAACAGAGAACTACAGTGGAACAGAGAACTACAGTGGAACAGAGAACTACAGTGGAACAGAGAACTACAGTGGAACAGAGAACTACAGTGGAACAGAGACTACAGTGGAACAGAGAACTACAGTGGAACAGAGTAACTACAGTGGAACAGAGGACTACAGTGGAACAGAGAACTACAGTGGAACAGAGGACTACAGTGGAACAGAGAACTACAGTGGAACAGAGAACTACAGTGGAACAGAGAACTACAGTGGAACAGAGGACTACAGTGGAACAGAGGACTACAGTGGAACAGAGAACTACAGTGGAACAGAGGACTACAGTGGAACAGGACTACAGTGGAACAGAGAACTACAGTGGAACAGAGGACTACAGTGGAACAGAGGACTACAGTGGAACAGAGAACTAGGACTACAGTGGAACAGAGAACTACAGTGGAACAGAGGACTACAGTGGAACAGAGAACTACAGTGGAACAGAGAACTACAGTGGAACAGAGAACTAGGACAACAGTGGAACAGAGAACTACAGCGGAACAGAGAACTACAGTGGAACAGAGGACTACAGTGGAACAGAGAACTACAGTGGAACAGAGAACTACAGTGGAACAGAGGACTACAGTGGAACAGAGAACTAGGACTACAGTGGAACAGAGAACTACAGTGGAACAGAGAACTACAGTGGAACAGAGAACTACAGCGGAACAGAGAACTACAGTGGAACAGAGGACTACAGTGGAACAGAGAACTACAGTGGAACAGAGAACTACAGTGGAACAGAGAACTACAGTGGAACAGAGAACTACAGTGGAACAGAGAACTACAGTGGAACAGAGAACTACAGTGGAACAGAGAACTACAGTGGAACAGAGAACTACAGTGGAACAGAGAACTACAGTGGAACAGAGGACTACAGTGGAACAGAGAACTACAGTGGAACAGAGAACTAGGACTACAGTGGAACAGAGAACTACAGTGGAACAGAGAACTACAGTGGAACAGAGAACTAGGACTACAGTGGAACAGAGGACTACAGTGGAACAGAGAACTACAGTGGAACAGAGAACTACAGTGGAACAGAGAACTACAGTGGAACAGAGAACTACAGTGGAACAGAGGACTAGGACTACAGTGGAACAGAGAACTACAGTGGAACAGAGAACTACAGTGGAACAGAGAACTACAGTGGAACAGAGAACTACAGTGGAACAGAGAACTACAGTGGAACAGAGAACTACAGTGGAACAGAGAACTACAGTGGAACAGAGAACTACAGTGGAACAGAGAACTACAGTGGAACAGAGGACTACAGTGGAACAGAGAACTACAGTGGAACAGAGAACTACAGTGGAACAGAGAACTACAGTGGAACAGAGGACTACAGTGGAACAGGATTACAGTGGAACAGAGAACTACAGTGGAACAGAGAACTACAGTGGAACAGGATTACAGTGGAACAGAGAACTACAGTGGAACTAGGACTACAGTGGACAGAGAACTAGGACTACAGTGGAACAGAGAACTACAGTGGAACAGAGAACTACAGTGGAACAGAGAACTACAGTGGAACAGAGTAATACAGTGGAACAGAGAACTACAGTGGAACAGAGAACTACAGTGGAACAGAGAACTACAGTGGAACAGAGGACTACAGTGGAACAGAGAACTACAGTGGAACAGAGGACTACAGTGGAACAGAGAACTACAGTGGAACAGAGAACTACAGTGGAACAGAGGACTACAGTGGAACAGAGAACTACAGTGGAACAGAGAACTAGGACTACAGTGGAACAGAGGACTACAGTGGAACAGAGAACTACAGTGGAACAGAGGACTACAGTGGAACAGAGTAATACAGTGGAACAGAGTAATACAGTGGAACAGAGGACTACAGTGGAACAGAGAACTACAGTGGAACAGAGGACTACAGTGGAACAGAGAACTACAGTGGAACAGAGAACTACAGTGGAACAGAGAACTACAGTGGAACAGAGAACTAGGACTACAGTGGAACAGAGAACTACAGTGGAACAGAGAACTACAGTGGAACAGAGGACTACAGTGGAACAGAGTAATACAGTGGAACAGAGTAATACAGTGGAACAGAGGACTACAGTGGAACAGAGAACTACAGTGGAACAGAGGACTACAGTGGAACAGACAACTACAGTGGAACAGAGGACTACAGTGGAACAGACAACTACAGTGGAACAGAGGACTACAGTGGAACAGAGGACTACAGTGGAACAGAGAACTACAGTGGAACTAGGACTACAGTGGAACTAGGACTACAGTGGAACAGAGAACTACAGTGGAACAGAGAACTACAGTGGAACTAGGACTACAGTGGAACAGAGAACTAGGACTACAGTGGAACAGAGGACTACAGTGGAACAGAGGACTACAGTGGAAAAGAGAACTACAGTGGAACAGAGAACTACAGTGGAACAGAGAACTAGGACTACAGTGGAACAGAGGACTACAGTGGAACAGAGGACTACAGTGGAACAGACAACTACAGTGGAACAGAGAACTACAGTGGAACAGAGAACTACAGTGGAACTAGGACTACAGTGGACAGAGAACTAGGACTACAGTGGAACAGAGAACTACAGTGGAACAGAGAACTACAGTGGAACAGAGAACTAGGACTACAGTGGAACAGAGAACTACAGTGGAACAGAGAACTAGGACTACAGTGGAACAGAGGACTACAGTGGAACAGAGAACTACAGTGGAACAGAGAACTAGGACTACAGTGGAACAGAGAACTACAGTGGAACAGAGAACTACAGTGGAACAGAGAACTACAGTGGAACAGAGGACTACAGTGGAACAGACAACTACAGTGGAACAGAGAACTAGGACTACAGTGGAACAGAGGACTACAGTGGAACAGAGAACTACAGTGGAACAGAGAACTAGGACTACAGTGGAACAGAGAACTACAGCGGAACAGAGAACTACAGTGGAACAGAGAACTAGGACTACAGTGGAACAGAGGACTACAGTGGAACAGAGAACTACAGTGGAACAGAGAACTACAGTGGAACAGAGAACTACAGTGGAACAGAGGACTAGGACTACAGTGGAACAGAGAACTACAGTGGAACAGAGAACTACAGTGGAACAGAGAACTACAGTGGAACTAGGACTACAGTGGACAGAGAACTAGGACTACAGTGGAACAGAGAACTACAGTGGAACAGAGAACTACAGTGGAACAGAGAACTACAGTGGAACAGAGAACTACAGTGGAACAGAGGACTACAGTGGAACAGAGAACTACAGTGGAACAGAGAACTACAGTGGAACAGAGAACTACAGTGGAACAGAGGACTACAGGGGAACAGGATTACAGTGGAACAGAGAACTACAGTGGAACAGAGAACTACAGTGGAACAGAGAACTACAGTGGAACAGAGGACTACAGTGGAACAGGATTACAGTGGAACAGAGAACTACAGTGGAACTAGGACTACAGTGGACAGAGAACTAGGACTACAGTGGAACAGAGAACTACAGTGGAACAGAGTAATACAGTGGAACAGAGAACTACAGTGGAACAGAGAACTACAGTGGAACAGGATTACAGTGGAACAGAGAACTACAGTGGAACTAGGACTACAGTGGACAGAGAACTAGGACTACAGTGGAACAGAGAACTACAGTGGAACAGAGAACTACAGTGGAACAGAGAACTACAGTGGAACAGAGTAATACAGTGGAACAGAGAACTACAGTGGAACAGAGAACTACAGTGGAACAGAGAACTACAGTGGAACAGAGGACTACAGTGGAACAGAGAACTACAGTGGAACAGAGGACTACAGTGGAACAGAGAACTACAGTGGAACAGAGAACTACAGTGGAACAGAGGACTACAGTGGAACAGAGAACTACAGCGGAACAGAGAACTACAGTGGAACAGAGAACTAGGACTACAGTGGAACAGAGAACTACAGTGGAACAGAGGACTACAGTGGAACAGAGAACTACAGTGGAACAGAGGACTAGGACTACAGTGGAACAGATAACTACAGTGTAACAGAGGACTACAGTGGAACAGGATTACAGTGGAACAGAGAACTACAGTGGAACTAGGACTACAGTGGACAGAGAACTAGGACTACAGTGGAACAGAGAACTACAGTGGAACAGAGAACTACAGTGGAACAGACAACTACAGTGGAACAGAGGACTACAGTGGAACAGAGGACTAGGACTACAGTGGAACAGAGAACTACAGTGGAACAGAGAACTACAGTGGAACAGAGAACTACAGTGGAACAGAGAACTACAGTGGAACAGAGAACTACACCAACTGTGCCCCAAAGATCACCCTACTCCCTATAAAGTGTTCCACCCTCCATACCAAAGATCACCCTACTCCCTATAAAGTGTTCCACCCTCCATACCAAAGATCACCCTACTCCCTATAAAGTGTCCCACCCTCCATACCAAAGATCACCCTATTCCCTATAAAGTGTCCCACCCTCCATACCAAAGATCACCCTATTCCCTATAAAGTGTTCCATCCTCCATCCCAAAGATCACCCTACTCCCTATAAAGTGTTCCACCCTCCATACCAAAGATCACCCTACTCCCTATAAAGTGTTCCATCCTCCAGTCAAGGTAACATGTACATGTAGGTAGGGGTACAGGTAATGTGTACCTGTAGGTAGGGGTAAAGGTAATGTGTACCTGTAGGGGTAAAGGTTAGTCAGGGTAATGTGTACATATGGAGGAAAAGGTTAGTCAGGGTAATGTGTACATGATAGGGGTAAAGGTTAGTCAGGTAATGTGTACATGTTGGTAGGCAGTTGTTAGTCAGGTAATGTGCACATGGGAGGTAGGGGTAAAGGTTAGTCAGGGTAATGTGTACATGGAGTGTGGGAAGGTTAGTCGAGGTAATGTGTCCATGTTGGTAGCCGCCCCTACACTCTAACCACCAGACTACCTGCCTCCTCTACACTCTAACCACTAGGCTACCTGCCTCCTCTACACTCTAACCACTAGGCTACCTGCCTCCTCTACACTCTAACCACCAGACTACCTGCCGCCCCTACAGTCTAACCACCCAGGCTACCTGCCTCCTCTACACTCTAACCACCAGGCTGCTCTGCCTCCTCTACACTCTAACCACTAGGCTACCTGCCTCCTCTACACTCTAACCACTAGACTACCTGCCGCCCTACAGTCTAACCACTAGGCTACCTGCCTCCCCACTCTAACCACTAGGCCACCTGCCGCCCCTACAGTCTAACCACTAGGCCACCTGCCTCCTCTACACTCTAACCACTCAGGCCACCTGCCTCCCACACTCTAACCACTAGGCTACCTGCCACCCCTACACTCTAACCACTAGACTACCTGCCTCCCACACTCTAACCACCAGGCTACCTGCCACCCTACACTCTAACCACTAGGCTACCTGCCTCCTCTACACTCTAACCACTAGGCTACCTGCCTCCTCTACACTCTAACCACTAGGCTACCTGCCGCCCCTACAGTCTAACCACTAGACTACCTGCCTCCTCTACACTCTAACCACTAGGCTACCTGCCGCCCCTACAGTCTAACCACTAGACTACCTGCCGCCCCTACAGTCTAACCACTAGACTACCTGCCTCCTCTACAGTCTAACCACTAGCTACCTGCCTCCCTACAGTCTAACCACTAGACTACCTGCCTCCCTACAGTCTAACCACCAGACTACCTGCCGCCCCTACAGTCTAACCACTAGGCTACCTGCCGCCCCTACAGTCTAACCACTAGGCTACCTGCCGCCCCTACACTCTAACCACTAGGCCACCTGCCGCCCTACAGTCTAACCACTAGGCTACCTGCCGCCCCTACACTCCAACCACTAGACTACCTGCCTCCTCTACACTCTAACCACCAGGCTACCTGCCTCTGTACACACTCTAACCACTAGACTACCTGCCACTCCTACAGTCTAACCACTCAGGCTACCTGCCTCCTCTACACCCAACCACTAGGCTACCTGCCACCTCTACACTCTAACCACTAGGCTACCTGCCTCCCACACTCTAACCACTAGGCTACCTGCCGCCCCTACAGTCTAACCACTAGACTACCTGCCTCCTCTACACTCTAACCACCAGGTTACCTCGTCGCCCCTACAGTCTAACCACTAGCTACCTGCCTCCCCACAGTCTAACCACTAGGCTACCTTCCTCCCCTACAGTCTAAAACCAGGCTACCTGCCTCCCTACACTCTAACCACTAGGCTACCTGCCTCCTCTACACTCTAACCACTAGGCTACCTGCCCCCTCCTACACTCTAACCACTAGCTACCTGCCCCCTACACTCTAACCACCAGGCTACCTGCCCCCTCTACACTCTAACCACTAGACTACCGCCTCCTCTACACTCTAACCACTAGGCTACCTGCCACCTCTACACTCTAACCACTAGGCTACCTGCCTCCTCTACACTCTAACCACTAGGCTACCTGCCGCTCCTACAGTCTAACCACTCAGGCTACCTGCCCCTACACTTCTAACCACTAGGCTCTAACCATCAGGGCTACCTGCCGCTCCTACAGTCTAACCACTAGGCTACCTGCCGCCCCTACACTCTAACCACTAGGCTACCTGCCGCCCCTACACTCTAACCACTAGACTACCTGCCGCCCCTACAGTCTAACCACCAGGCTACCTGCCGCTCCTACAGTCTAACCACTAGACTACCTGCCTCCTCTACACTCTAACCACTAGGCTACCTGCCTCCTCTACAGTCTAACCACTAGGCTACTTGCCGCCCCTACAGTCTAACCACTAGGCTACCTGCCGCCCCTACAGTCTAACCACTAGGTTACCTGCCGCCCCTACAGTCTAACCACTAGGCTACCTGCCGCCAAAGCTGTTAAGAAGCCTCTTGGACCTAGACTTGGTGCTCCGGTACCGCTTGCCGTGCGGTATCAGAGAGAACAGTCTATGACTTGGGTGACTGGAGTCTTTGACAATGCTTCCTCTGACACCGCCTGGTATAGAGGTCCGGAGGCCGAGCAGTTGCCATACATTTACATTACATTACATTACATTTAAGTCATTTAGCAGACGCTCTTATCCAGAGCGACTTACAAATTGGTGCGTTCACCTTAAGACATCCAGTGGAACAGCCATTTACAATAGTGCATCTAAATCTTTTAAGGGGGGTGAGAAGGATTACTTTATCCTATCCTAGGTATTCCTTAAAGAGGTGGGGTTTCAGGTGTCTCCGGAAGGTGGTGATTGACTCGCTGTCCTGGCGTCGTGAGGGAGTTTGTTCCACCATTGGGGGCCAGAGCAGCGAACAGTTTTGACTGGGCTGAGCGGGAACTGTACTTCCTCAGTGGTAGGAGGCGAGCAGGCCAGAGGTGGATGAACGCAGTGCCCTTGTTTGGGTGTGGGGCCTGATCAGAGCTTGGAGGTACTGAGGTGCCTGTTCCCCTCACAGCTCCGTAGGCAAGCACCATGGTCTTGTAGCGGATGCGAGCTTCAACTGGAAGCCAGTGGAGAGAGCGGAGGAGCGGGGTGACGTGAGAGAACTGGGGAAGGTTGAACACCAGACGGGCTGCGTGGCGTTCTGATGAGTTGTAGGGTTTAATGGCACAGGCAGGGAGCCCAGCCAACAGCAGTTGCAGTAATCCAGACGGAGATGACAAGTGCCTGGATTAGGACCTGCGCCGTTTCCTGTGTGAGGCAGGGTCTACTCTGCGGATGTTGTAGAGCATGAACCTACAGGAACGGGCCACCGCCTTGATGTTAGCTGAGAACGACAGGGTGTTGTCCAGGATCACGCCAAGGTTCTTAGCGCTCTGGGAGGAGGACACAATGGAGTTGTCAACCGTGATGGCGAGATCATGAACGGGCAGTCCTTCCCGGGAGGAAGAGCAGCTCCGTCTTGCCGAGGTTCAGCTTGAGGTGGTGATCCGTCATCCACACTGATATGTCTGCCAGACATGCAGAGATGCGATTCGCCACCTGGTCATCAGAAGGGGAAAGGAGAAGATTAATTGTGTGTCGTCTGCATAGCAATGATAGGAGAGACCATGTGAGGTTATGACAGAGCCAAGTGACTTGGTGTATAGCGAGAATAGGAGAGGGCCTAGAACAGAGCCCTGGGGGACGCCAGTGGTGAGAGCGTGGTGAGGGAGACAGATTCTCGCCACGCCACCTGGTAGGAGCGACCGTCAGGTAGGACGCAATCCAAACGTGGGCCGCGCCGGAGATGCCCAACTCGGAGAGGGTGGAGAGGAGGATCTGATGGTTCACAGTATCGAAGGCAGCCGATAGGTCTAGAAGGGGATGAGAGCAGAGGAGAGAGAGTTAGTTTTAGCAGTGCGGAGCGCCTCCGTGATACAGAGAAGAGCAGTCTCAGTTAAATGACTAGTCTTGAAACCTGACTGATTTTGATCAAGAAGGTCATTCTGAGAGATAGCGGGAGAGCTGGCCAAGGACGGCACGTTCAAGAGTTTTGGAGAGAAAGAAGAAGGGATACTGGTCTGGTAGTTGTTGACATCGGAGGGATCGAGTGTAGGTTTTTTCAGAAGGGGTGCACCAGGCGTGATGCAAACCAGGCAGGATGCTCTCGATGGTGCAGCTGTAAAACTTTGAGGGGGTAGGGGGTAGGGGGTAGGGGGTAGGGGGTAGGGGGTAGGGGGTAGGGGTAGGGGGGTAGGGGGTAGGGGGTAGG
>NW_027040479.1:134096-171596 GCF_034236695.1 Oncorhynchus nerka
GGTTCTGTTACCTCTCTCTGTAAAGGTTCATGGTTCTGTTACCTCTCTCTGTAAAAGGTTCATGAGGTTCTGTTACCTCTCTATAAAGGTTCATGAGGTTCTTTACCTCTCTCTGAGTTCATGAGGTTCTGTTACCTCTCTCTGCAAGGACTAACACTCTCTGTAAGGTTCCTTTTACCTCTCTCTGTAAAGGACTCATGAAGTTCTGTTTACCTCTCTCTATAAAGGTTCATGAAGTTCTATTTCTCTCTGTAAATGTTCGCGGGTTCATGTTTACCTCTCTCTGTAAGGTTCATGAGGTTCTGTTACCTCTCTCTGTAAAGGTTCATGAAGTTCTGTTACCTCTCTCTGTAAAGGTTCATGAAGTTCTGTTACCTCTACCTCTCTGTAAAGGTTCATGAAGTTCTGTAAAGGTTCATGAGGTTCTGTTACTCTCTCTGTAAAGGTTCATGAGTTCTGTTACCTCTCTCTGTAAAGGTTCCTTTACCTCTCTCTGTAAAGGTTCATGAAGTTCTGTTACCTCTCTCTGTAAAGGTTCATGAGGTTCTGTTACACTCTCTCTGTAAAGGTTCCTTCCTCTCTCTGTAAAGGTTCATGAAGTTCTGTTACCTCTCTGCTGTAAAGGTTCTGTACCTCTCTGTAAAGGTTTCTGTTACCTCTCTCTGTAAAGGTTCTGTTCTGTTACCTCTCTCTGCTGTTTTCTCTCTGTAAAGGTTAATGAGGGTCTCCTTACCTCTCTCTGTAAAGGTTCATGAGGTTCTGTTACACTCTCTCTGTAAAGGTTCATGAAGTTCTCTATGCAGCCTGACGTCTATCGTCTGACCTGCCACAGCCCTCCTTCTCCTCAGCCTTTAGTTCCATCAGAGATGTTTCTGATTATCCTGCCCTCTCCTCTCTCTCTCCCTCCCTGCTCTCTCCTCCCTCTCCTCTCACTCTCCTCTCTCTCCTCTCCTCTCCTCTCCTCTCCTCTCCTCTCTCCTCTCCTCTCCTCTCCTCTCTCTCCTCTCCCCTCCTCTCTCTCCTCTCCTCTCCTCTCTCTGCTATCTCTGCTCCCCACTCTTCTCTTCTCCTCTCCTCTCCTCTCCTCTCCTCTCCTCTCCTCTCCCTCCTCTCCTCCTCTCTCCTCTCCTCTCTCTGCTCCTCTCTGCTCCCCCCACTCTTCTCTTTCTCCTCTCCTCTCCTCTCCTCTCTCTCCTCTCCTCCTCTCTCCTCTCCTCTCCTCTCTCTCCTCTCCTCTCTCTCCTCTCTCTCTCCCTCTCCTCTCCTCTCCTCTCCTCCTCCTCTCCTCTCCTCTCCCCTCCCCTCCTCTCCTCTCCCCTCCTCTCCTCTCACTCTCCTCTCCTCTCCTCTCTCCCCTCCTCCTCTCTCTCCTCTCCTCTCCTCTCCTCTCCTCTCCTCTCTCTCTCCTCCCCTCTCCTCTCCTCTCCTCTCCTCTCCTCTCCTCTCCTCTCCTCTCCTCTCCTCTCCTCTCCTCTTCTCTCTGTCTCTCCTCTCCTCTCCTTCTCTCTGTCTCTCTATCTTACTCTCCTCTCCTCTCCTCTCCTCTCTCTCCTCTCCCTCTCCTCTCCTCTCCTCTCCTCTTCTCTCTCTGTACTCACCTCTCCTCTCTCTCCCCTTCTCTCTGTCTCTCCTCTTCTCTCCTCTCTCTCTCACTCCCCTCTCCTCTCCTCTCTCTCCTCTTTCTCTCTTATCTCTCCTCTCTCTCCTTCTCTCATCTCTCCTCTTCTCTCCTCTCCTCTCCTCTCCTCTCCTCTCCCTCTCCTCTCTCTATCCCTCTTCTCTCTGTCTCTCCTCTCCTCTCCTCTCCTTCTCTCTGCTCTCTCCTCTTCTCTCCTCTCCTCCCCTCTCCTCTCCTCTCCCACTCTCCTCTCCTCTCCTCCCCTCTCCTCCTCTCTTCTCTCCTCTCCTCTCACTCCCCTCTCCTCTCACTCTCCCTCTCCTCTCCTCTCCTCTCCTCCCTCTCCTCTCCTCTCCTCTCACTCTCCTCTCACTCCTCCCCTCTCCTCTCCTCTCCTCTCCTCTTCTCTCTGTCTCTCCTCTCTCTCTCTCTCCTTCTCTGTCTCTCCTCTTCTCTCCTCTCCTCTCCCTCTCTCTCCTCTCTCTCCTCTCCTCTCCTCTCTCTCTGCTCCTCTCTGCCCCCCTCTCTTCTCTTCTCCTTCTCTCTGTCTCTCCCTCCTCTCTCCTTCTCTCTGTCTCTCCTCTCCTCTCTCCTCTCCTCTCCTCTCCTCTCCTCTCCTCTCCTCTCTCTCCTCTCCCCTCCTCTCTCCTCTCCCCTCCTCTCCTCTCCTCTCCTCTCCTCTCCTCTCACTCTCTCTGCTCCTCTCTGCTCCCCCTCTCTTCTCTTATCCTGCTGATTGGTCTGTAGTTTGAGAATGAATTAGACTTGTTGAAGAGTCTGTCTTCTTCCTGTGATGTTTTGGTTTGTTGTGAAGCTGGCTGGGACGTCCTGGCATTTCAAACGTCTGGCTGACATGGGGCCAAGAGGCCATGGGACCTGCAGATGGTGGTGGCTATATGCAGCCTACCCCCTCCCTCGTGGCCAGGTACTCTAATGAATCGTGGGGGACTTGATACACCCTCCTGCCATGTAACTCTTCACAGGGTTCAACTCTCATCTCGCCAGCTCCTAAAATTAAACCACAACATCTGGTTATCAGTGGTGTAAAGTACTTCAGTAAAAATACTTTGAATGTACTACTTAAGTAGTTTTGGGGGTATCTGTACTTTATTTACTATTCATGTTTTTGTTGACTTTTGACTACACTACATTCCGAAAAACTCATTTACTTTTTTACACCATACATTTTCCTGCCCCGTCCAAAGTACTGGTTCCATTTGGAATGCTGAGCCAGATAGGAAAATGGTCAATTCACACTTATCAACAGAACATCCTGGTCATCCCTACTGCCTCTGATCTGGAGGACTCACTAAACAGAGAACATCCCTGGTCATCCCTACTGCCTCTGATCTGGAGGACTCACTAAACAGATCCCCTGGTCATCCCTGGTCTGGAGGACTCACTAAACAGAGAATGTCCTAGTCATCCCTACTGCCTCTGATCTGGAGGACTCACTAAACAGAGAACATCCTGGTCATCCTACTGCCTCTGATCTGGAGGACTCACTAAACAGAGAACATCCTGGTCATCCCTACTGCCTCTGATCTGGAGGACTCACTAAACAGAGAACATCCTGGTCATCCCTACTGCCTCTGATCTGGAGGACTCAGTAAACAGAGAACATCCTGGTCATCCCTACTGCCTCTGATCTGGAGGACTCACTAAACAGAGAACATCCCTGGTCATCACTACTGCCTCTGATCTGGAGGACTCACTAAACAGAGAACATCCCTCTGGTCACTGACAGAGAACATCCTGGTCATCCCTCACTAAACAGAGAACATTCCTCTGATCTGGAGGACTCAGTGGAGGACTCACTAAACAGAGAACATCCTGGTCATCCCTACTGCCTCTGATCTGGAGGACTCAGTAAACAGAGAACATCCTGGTCATCCCTACTGCCTCTGATCTGGAGGACTCACTAAACAGAGAACATCCCTGGGCAGACTCTCAGCCTCTGGCAGACTGGAGGACTCACTAAACAGACAGACATCCCTGGTCATCCCTCCTGCCGTTTGATCTGGAGGACTCTCTTCTTGTGTTCACAGCAGAACATCCCTCAGAGCCATCCCTACTGCCTCTGATCACGGAGGACTCACTTTTAATTTATCTGAGTAAAACTCGGCCGAGCAGACAGGCCTTTCCAACATGCCTCCCAGCACTGATCTGGAGGAAAACGCAGGCAGATATCGCTTAGGAAAGGCAGGCAGGCCTTCTCAATCGTCTCATTGATTTGATTTACCAGACAGAGATGGAATCTCTGTGACAGACAGACATGACAGACTGAAGACAGTCTGAATGACAGATCTCTGTGTTACTGTCAATGCTCGTTCTCGTTTGTTTAGTTTGTCGTCTCTTCTTGTGTTCTGGAGGCGTGCCTCAGAGCCATACAGAGAACTGGTAATCCGTTTAATTGTGTTAAGTCTTGTTCGTTTTAATTTATCTCTGTGTAAAACTCTGTATCTCTGTGTTAGTCTGTATCTGGCCTGTCAGTATCTCTGTCTCTCCTGGGAAGACATGGGAGCTCATCCTGTTGTTGATGATTATTACACTGTACTGATGAGTCATGTGGTGTAAATGATGACAACAGCTCAGTTCTAGCTGTGATATCAAAACAGCATCCAGACACAGTCAAATCATTCTGAATCGTTTACTCCTCTTTCTGTCAATACAACAGATCTCCTCTCTTCCTGTTGATCTCCTCTTCCTGTCAGAGTACAACAGATCTCCACTCCTCTTCCTGTCAGAGTACAACAGATCAGTACAACAGATCTCCTCTTCCTGTCAGAGTACAACAGATCTCACTCCTCTTCCTGTCAGGTACAACAGATCTCACTATCTTCTGTCAGTTACAGATCTGTATCTCTGTCAGAGTACAGTCTCACTCCTCTTCCTGTCAGAGTACATCTGTATCTTTCTGTGTTGCAGATCTGTACTCCTCTTCCTGTCAGAGTACAACAGATCTCTCCTCTTTCTGTAGAGGGTACAACAGATCTCTCTTCCTGTCAAGTACAACAGATCTCACTCTCTGTCAGAGTACTCTCCCTTCTGTCAGGACAGACATCTTCCTGTCAGGGAGCTCATCCTCTTCCTGTGATGATTATTACACTGTTTCTGATCGGAGTCATGGTGTAAAGATCTCCTCCTCTTCCTGTCATGACAACAGATTCAGTTCTTCCTGTGATGGGATCTCACTTAGAAACAGATCTCACTCAGACACAGATCAAATCCTCTTCCTGTCAGATACACAGATCTCACTCCTCTTTCTGTCGGGAGTACAACAGATCTCCTCTTCCTGTCAGAGTACAACAGATCTCCTCTTCCTGTCAGGTACAACAGATCTCACTCCTCTTCCTGTCAGAGTACAACAGATCTCACTCTTTTCTGTCAGAGTACAACAGATCTCCTCTTCCTGTCAAAGTACAACAGATCTCACTCCTCTTCCTGTCAGAGTACAACAGATCTCCTCCTCTTTCTGTCGGAGTACAACAGATCTCCT
This sequence comes from Oncorhynchus nerka, assembly GCF_034236695.1. Taxonomy (NCBI): domain Eukaryota; kingdom Metazoa; phylum Chordata; class Actinopteri; order Salmoniformes; family Salmonidae; genus Oncorhynchus; species Oncorhynchus nerka. Next base: position 139,214 of record NW_027040479.1, read on the forward strand.
CTTCCTGTCAGAGTACAACAGATCTCACTCCTCTTCCTGTCAGAGTACAACAGATCTCACTCCTCTTTCTGTCAGGAGTACAACAGATCTCACTCCTCTTTGTCAGGAATACAGCAGATCTCACTCACTCTTTCTGTAGGGGTACAACAGATCTCCTCTTCCTGTCAGAGTACAACAGATCTCACTCCTCTTCCTGTCAGAGTACAACAGATCTCCTCTTCCTGTCAGAGTACAACAGATCTCCTCTTCCTGTCAGAGTACAACAGATCTCACTCCTCTTTCTGTCAGAGTACAACAGATCTCACTCCTCTTTCTGTCGGAGTACAACAGATCTCCTCTTCCTGTCAAGTACAACAGATCTCACTCCTCTTCCTGTCAGAGTACAACAGATCTCACTCCTCTTTCTGTCAGAGTACAACAGATCTCACTCCTCTTCCTGTCAGAGTACAACAGATCTCTCCTCTTCCTGTCAAGTACAACAGATCTCACTCCTCTTCCTGTCAGAGTACAACAGATCTCACTCCTCTTTCTGTCGGAGTACAACAGATCTCACTCCTCTTTCTGTCGGATACAACAGATCTCACTCTTCCTGTCAGGAGTACAACAGATCTCCTCTTCTTGTCTGTCAGAGTACAACAGATCTCCTCTTCCTGTCAGGTACAACAGATCTCACTCCTCTTTCTGTCAGAGTACAACAGATCTCACTCCTCTTTCTGTCAGGAGTACAACAGATCTCACTCCTCTTTCTGTCGGAGTACAACAGATCTCCTCTTCTTTCTGTCAGAGTACAACAGATCTCCTCTTCCTGTCAAGTACAACAGATCTCCTCTTCCTGTCAGAGTACAACAGATCTCACTCCTCTTCCTGTCAGAGTACAACAGATCTCACTCCTCTTCTGTCAGGTACAACAGATCTCCTCCTCTTTCTGTCAGGAGTACGACAGATCTCACTCCTCTTTCTGTCAAATACAACAGATCTCCTCTTCCTGTCAGAGTACAACCAGATCTCACTCCTCTTCCTGTCAGAGTACAACAGATCTCCTCTTCTGTCCAGTACAACAGATCTCCTCTTCCTGTCAGAGTACAGCAGATCTCACTCCTCTTTCTGTCAGGGAGTACAACAGATCTCCTCCTCTTTCTGTCAACAGATCTCTCTTCCTGTCAGAGTACAACAGATCTCACTCCTCTTCCTGTCAGAGTACAACAGATCTCACTCCTCTTTCATCAGAGTATACAACAGATCTCACTCCTCTTCCTGTCAGAGTACAACAGATCTCACTCCTCTTCCTGTCAGAGTACAACAGATCTCACTCCTCTTCCTGTCAGAGTACAACAGATCTCACTCCTCTTTCTGTCAGAGTACAACAGATCTCCTCTTCCTGTCAGAGTACAACAGATCTCACTCTTCTTTCTGTCAGAGTACAACAGATCTCCCCTCTTCCTGTCAGAGTACAACAGATCTCACTCCTCTTCCTGTCAGAGTACAACAGATCTCACTCCTCTTCCTGTCAGGAGTACAACAGATCTCACTCCTCTTCCTGTCAGAGTACAACAGATCTCCTCCTCTTCCTGTCAGAGTACAACAGATCTCACTCTTCCTGTCCAAGAGTACAACAGATCTCCTCTTCCTGTCAGAGTACAACAGATCTCCTCTTCCTGTCAGAGTACAACAGATCTCACTCCTCTTCCTGTCAGAGTACAACAGATCTCACTCCTCTTCCTGTCAGAGTACAACAGATCTCACTCCTCTTCCTGTCAGAGTACAACAGATCTCACTCCTCTTCTGTCAGAGTACAACAGATCTCACTCCTCTTCCTGTCAAGTACAACAGATCTCACTCTTCCTGTCAGAGTACAACAGATCTCCTCTTCCTGTCAGAGTACAACAGATCTCACTCCTCTTCCTGTCAAGTACAACAGATCTCACTCTTTCCTGTCAGAGTACAACAGATCTCACTCCTCTTCCTGTCAGAGTACAACAGATCTCCCACTCCTCTTTCTGTCGGAGTACAACAGATCTCACTCCTCTTCCTGTCAGAGTACAACAGATCTCCTCTTCCTGTCAGAGTACAACAGATCTCACTCTCTTTCTGTCAGAGTACAACAGATCTCCTCTTCCTGTCAGAGTACAACAGATCTCACTCCTCTTGTCAGAGTACAACAGATCTCACTCCTCTTCCTGTCAGAGTACAACAGATCTCACTCCTCTTCCTGTCAGGTACAACAGTACAACAGATCTCCTCTTCCTGTCCAGAGTACAACAGATCTCACTCCTCTTCCTGTCAGAGTACAACAGATCTCACTCTCTTCCTGTCAGAGTACTCTCTCTTTCTGTCAGAGTACAACAGATCTCACTCTTCCTGTCAGAGTACAACAGATCTCCTCTGTCTCCTCACTTCCTGTCGGAGTACAACAGATCTCACTCCTCTTCCTGTCAGAGTACAACAGATCTCCTCTTCCTGTCAGGGAGTACAACAGATCTCACTCCTCTTCCTGTCAGAGTACAACAGATCTCACTCCTCTTCCTGTCAGAGTACAACAGATCTCACTCCTCTTCCTGTCAGAGTACAACAGATCTCACTCCTCTTCCTGTCAGAGTACAACAGATAACCCTAACCCAACGTCCCAGACAGAACAGTGTTTCCCTACAGAACAAAGATGTTCCTCTTTCTGTCTGACTGACAACTCAACAGAACAGACAGTTGATTAAATCTTGTAGTTCCCAAGCCTTCCTTCACTTTTGGCTCAGTCTACAACTGATGATTCCTACAGAATCAGAACACAGGAACTTTCTGAAAGGATTTCCGTAACCCGTCTCCATCTGGCAGATTACTGAACCCAAACGGCACCCTATTCCCTATTTAGTGAGCTCCACCCTATTCCCTATTTAGTGAGCTCCACCCTATTCCCTATTTAGTGAGCTCCACCCTATTCCCTATTTAGTGAGCTCCGTAACCCGTCCCCCATCTGACAGATTACTGAACCCAAACGGCACCCTATTCCCTATTTAGTGAGCTCCACCTCATTCCTATTTAGTGAGCTCCACCCGTCCCCACCCTATTCCCTATTTAGTGAGCTCCACCCTATTCCCTATTTAGTGAGCTCCACCCTATTCCCTATTTAGTGAGCTCCACCCTATTCCCTATTTAGTGAGCTCCGTAACCCATCTCCACCCTATTCCCTATTTAGTGAGCTCCACCCTATTCCCTATTTAGTGAGCTCCGTAACCTGTCCCCACCCTATTCCCTATTTAGTGAGCTCCGTAACCTGTCCCCATCTGACAGATTACTGAACCCAAACAGCACCCTATTCCCTATTTAGTGAGCTCCACCTATTCCCTATTTAGTGAGCTCCGTAACCTGTCCCCACCCTATTCCCTATTTAGTGAGCTCCGTAACCCGTCCCCATCTGACAGATTACTGAACCCAAACGGCACCCTATTCCCTATTTAGTGAGCTCCGTAACCCGTCCCCATCTGACAGATTACTGAACCCAAACAGCACCCTATTCCCTATTTGGTGAGCTCCACCCTATTCCCTATTTAGTGAGCTCCACCCTATTCCCTATTTAGTGAGCTCCACCCTATTCCCTATTTAGTGAGCTCCACCCTATTCTATTTAGTGAGCTCCACCCTATTCCCTATTTAGTGAGCTCCGTAACCCATCTCCACCTTATTCCTATTTAGTGCATTACTTTAGCAGAAAATCTTGTTCTAAAGTATTGCGCTTTAAAAGGGGAATGGGGTGCCATTTTGGGACGAGCCCTCTGTGTTACATGATCCTTTTGTCTCTGCATATTCTCTCTCTGGCCATTCAAGTCATTGAGCACTAGAGGCCTGGTTGGCTGTGTCTCTCTCTGGCCATTCAAGTCATTGAGCACTAGAGGCCTGGTTGGCTGTGTCTCTCTGGCCATTCAAGTCATTGAGCACTAGAGGCCTGGTTGGCTGTGTCTCTCTCTGGCCATTCAAGTCATTGAGCACTGGAGGCCTGGTTGGCTGTGTCTCTGTCAGGCCATTCAAGTCATTGAGCACTAGAGGCCTGGTTGGCTGTGTCTCTGTCTGGCCATTCAAGTCATTGAGCACTAGAGGCCTGGTTGGCTGTGTCTCTCTCTGGCCATTCAAGTCATTGAGCACTAGAGGCCTGGTTGGCTGTGTCTCTCTCTGGCCATTCAAGTCATTGAGCACTAGAGGCCTGGTTGGCTGTGTCTCTGTCAGGGCATTCAAGTCATTGAGCACTAGAGGCCTGGTTGGCTGTGTCTCTCTCTGGCCATTCAAGTCATTGAGCACTGGAGGCCTGGTTGGCTGTGTCTCTGTCAGGCCATTCAAGTCATTGAGCACTAGAGGCCTGGTTGGCTGTGTCTCTGTCAGGCCATTCAAGTCATTGAGCACTAGAGGCCTGGTTGGCTGTGTCTCTGTCTGGCCATTCAAGTCATTGAGCACTAGAGGCCTGGTTGGCTGTGTCTCTCTCTGGCCATTCAAGTCATTGAGCACTAGAGGCCTGGTTGGCTGTGTCTCTCTCTAGCCATTCAAGTCATTGAGCACTAGAGGCCTGGTTGGCTGTGTCTCTGTCTGGCCATTCAAGTCATTGAGCACTAGAGGCCTGGTTGGCTGTCTCTCTCTCTGGCCATTCAAGTCATTGAGCACTAGAGGCCTGGTTGGCTGTGTCTCTCTCTCTGGCCATTCAAGTCATTGAGCACTAGAGGCCTGGTTGGCTGTGTCTCTCTGGCCATTCAAGTCATTGAGCACTAGAGGCCTGGTTGGCTATGTCTCTCTGGCCATTCAAGTCACTGAGCACTAGAGGCCTGGTTGGTTGTGTCTCTCTCTGGCTATTCAAGTCATTGAGCACTAGAGGCCTGGTTGGCTGTCTCTCTCTGGCCATTCAAGTCATTGAGCACTAGAGGCCTGGTTGGCTGTGTCTCTGTCTGGCCATTCAAGTCACTGAGCACTAGAGGCCTGGTTGGCTGTGTCTCTCTCTGGCCATTCAAGTCATTGAGCACTAGAGCCCTGGTTGGCTGTGTCTCTCTCTGGCCATTCAAGTCATTGAGCACTAGAGGCCTGGTTGGCTGTGTCTCTCTCTGGCCATTCAAGTCATTGAGCACTAGAGGCCTGGTTGGCTGTGTCTCTCTCTGGCTATTCAAGTCACTGAGCACTAGAGGCCTGGTTGGCTGTCTCTCTCTGGCCATTCAAGTCATTGAGCACTAGAGGCCTGGTTGGCTGTGTCTCTCTCTGGCCATTCAAGTCATTGAGCACTAGAGGCCTGGTTGGCTGTGTCTCTCTCTGGCCATTCAAGTCACTGAGCACTAGAGGCCTGGTTGGCTGTGTCTCTGTCTGGCCATTCAAGTCACTGAGCACTAGAGGCCTGGTTGGCTGTGTCTCTCTCTGGCCATTCAAGTCATTGAGCACTAGAGGCCTGGTTGGCTGTGTCTCTCTCTGGCCATTCAAGTCATTGAGCACTAGAGGCCTGGTTGGCTGTGTCTCTGTCTGGCCATTCAAGTCATTGAGCACTAGAGGCCTGGTTGGCTGTGTCTCTCTCTGGCCATTCAAGTCATTGAGCACTAGAGGCCTGGTTGGCTGTGTCTCTGTCTGGCCATTCAAGTCATTGAGCACTAGAGGCCTGGTTGGCTGTGTCTCTCTGGCCATTCAAGTCATTGAGCACTAGAGGCCTGGTTGGCTGTGTCTCTGTCTGCGCTCAGCAGTGTTCAGTCTGTAGTCAGCAGCTAATTTCACTGCTGCTATGTCTCAATCAGACCTGGTGTTCACATCCCAGAGATAACGATCCTGAAACATTGAGGCATCTGGGCCACAGAGAGGAATGCATCCCAAATGGAGTACTATTCCCTATGTAGTACACTACATTGGACCAGAACTCAATAGGCCCTAAAGGGAATAGAGGACCATTTGGGAGGCATCCAGAGAATGGACCAAAGAGCTAATGTGTGATTGTCTCTCTCAGTAAAATAAATTGTATTTCTCATGGCTCGCTTCACTCTGATTAGAAAACATGGTCTCCGGTGCCAGAGCGTTTCACCGTCAAATCCCAGCAGCAGAAGATGACTTTTCCTCTTCCATTATGTTGCCCTCTGTAATTACACACGTCTTTCCCCATCTCTGATCAGCTCTCTGCTAATATCACCATCTCTGATCAGCTCTCTGCTAATGTCACCATCTCTGATCAGCTCTCTGCTAATATCACCATCTCTGATCAGCTCTCTGCTAATGTCACCATCTCTGATCAGCTCTCTGCTAATGTCACCATCTCTGATCAGCTCTTCTGCTAATGTCACCATCTCTGATCAGCTCTCTGCTAATGTCACCATCTCTGATCAGCTCTCTGCTAATGTCACCATCTCTGATCATCTCTCTGATAATATCACCATCTCTGATCAGCTCTCTGCTAATGTCACCATCTCTGATCAGCTCTCTGCTAATGTCACCATCTCTGATCAGCTCTCTGCTAATGTTATTGTCCCTGACTACGACTACTGCTCTGTTTCTCTGTTAGCTGCTGTTCTACTGCTCTGCTACTGAGATGGCCGCCTCGCTCGCGTTCCTAGAAACTATGCAGTTTTTTGTTTTTTTACGTGTTATTTCTTACATTAGTACCCCAGGTCATCTTAGGTTTCATTACATACAGTCGAGAAGAACTACTGAATATAAGATCAGCGCCAACTCACCATCAGTACGACCAAGAATATGTTTTCCTTGACCGATCCGTGTTCTGCCTTACAAACAGGACAACGGAATGGATCGCATGCAGTGACCCAAGGAAACGACTCAAAAAGAGGGAAACGAGGCGGTGTTCTGGTCAGACTCGACAAGGGCACATCGCGCAGCACTCCCCAGCATTCTTCTTGCCAATGTCCAGTCTCTGACAACAAGGTTGACGAAATCCGAGCAAGAGTAGCATTCCAGAGGGACATCAGAGACTGCAACGTTCTCTGCTTCACAGAAACATGGCTAACTGGGAAGACGCAATCCGAGGGTGCAGCCAACGGGTTTCACCACGCATCGCGCCCGACAGAAACAAACATCTTTCTGGTAAGAAGAGTGGCGGGCGTATGCCTCATGACAAACGAGACATGGTGTGATGAAGGAAAACATACAGGAATTCAAATCCTTCTGTTCACCTGATTTAGAATTCCTCACAATCAAATGTAGACCGCATTATCTTCCAAGAGAATTCTCCTCGATTATAATCACAGCCGTATATACCCCCAAGCAGACACATCGATGGCTCTGAACGAACTTTATTTAACTCTTTGCAAACTGGAAACCATTTATCCGGAGGCTGCATTCATTGTAGCTGGGGATTTTAACAAAGCTAATCTGAAAACAAGACTCCCTAAATTTTACCAGCATATCGATTGCGCAACCAGGGGTGGTAAAACCTTGGATCATTGTTACTCTAACTTCCGCGACGCATATAAGGCCCTGCCCCGCCCCCTTTCGGAAAAGCTGACCACGACTCCATTTTGCTGATCCCTGCCTACAGGCAGAAACTTAAACAAGAGGCTCCCACGCTGAGGTCTGTCCAACGCTGGTCAGACCAAGCTGACTCCACACTCCAAGACTGCTTCCATCACGTGGACTGGGACATGTTTCGTATTGCGTCAGATGGAAATATTGACGCATCACGCTGATTCGTGTGCGAGTTCATTAGAACGCGTCGTCGAAGATGTCGTTCCCATAGCAACGATAAAAATATTCCCAAACCAGAAACCGTGGATTGATGGCAGCATTCGCGTGAAACTGAAAGCGCGAACCACTGCTTTTAATCAGGGCAAGGTGTCTGGTAATATGTCCGAATATAAACAATGCAGCTATTCCCTCCGCAAGGCTATTAACTGCTAAGCGTCAGTACAGAGACAAAGTGGAATCTCAATTCAATGGCTCAGACACAAGAGGCATGTGGCAGGGTCTACAGTCAATCACGGACTACAAGAAGAAACCCAGCCCAGTCACGGACCAGGATGTCTTGCTCCCAGGCAGACTAAATCACTTTTTTGCCCGCTTTGAGGGACAATACAGTGCCACTGACACTGCCTGCAACGAAAACATGCAGTCTCTCCTTCACTGCAGCCGAGGTGAGTAAGACATTTAAACGTGTTAACCCTCGCAAGGCTGCAGGCCCAGACGGCATCCCAGCCGCGCCCTCAGAGCATGCGCAGACCAGCTGGCCGGTGTGTTTACGGACATATTCAATCAATCCCTATACCAGTCTGCTGTTCCCACATGCTTCAAGAGGGCCACCATTGTTCCTGTTCCCAAGAAAGCTAAGGTAACTGAGCTAAACGACTACCGCCCGTAGCACTCACTTCCGTCATCATGAAGTGCTTTGAGAGACTAGTCAAGGACCATATCACCTCCACCCTACCTGACACCCTAGACCCACTCCAATTTGCTTACCGCCCAAATAGGTCCACAGACGATGCAATCTCAACCACACTGCACACTGCCCTAACCCACCTGGACAAGAGGAATACCTATGTGAGAATGCTGTTCATCGACTACAGCTCGGCATTCAATACCATAGTACCCTCCAAGCTCGTCATCAAGCTCGAGACCCTGGGTCTCGACCGCCCTGTGCAACTGGGTACTGGACTTCCTGACGGGCCGCCCACAGGTGGTGAGGGGGTAGGCAACAACATCTCCTCCCCGCTGATCCTCAACACGGGGCCCCACAAGGGTGCGTTCTGAGCCCTCTCCTGTACTCCCTGTTCACCCACGACTGCGTGGCCATGCACGCTCAACTCAATCATCAAGTTTGCGGACGACACAACAGTGGTAGGCTTGATTACCAACAACGACGAGACGGCCTACAGGGAGGAGGTGAGGGCCCTCGGAGTGTGGTGTCAGGAAAATAACCTCACACTCAACGTCAACAAAACTAAGGAGATGATTGTGGACTTCAGGAAACAGCAGAGGGGACCCCCCCCTATCCACATCGATGGATCAGTAGTGGAGAGGGTAGCAAGTTTTAAGTTCCTCGGCATACACATCACAGACAAACTGAATTGGTCCACTCACACTGACAGCGTCGTGAAGAAGGCGCAGCAGCGCCTCTTCAACCTCAGGAGGCTGAAGAAATTCGGCTTGTCACCAAAAGCACTCACAAACTTCTACAGATGCACAATCGAGAGCATCCTGGCGGGCTGTATCACCGCCTGGTACGGCAACTGCTCCGCCTCAACCGTAAGGCTCTCCAGAGGGTAGTGAGGTCTGCACAACGCATCACCGGGGCAAACTACCTGCCCTCCAGGACACCTACACCACCCGATGTTACAGGAAGGCCATAAAGATCATCAAGGACATCAACCACCCAAACCACTGCCTGTTCACCCCGCTATCATCCAGAAGGCGAGGTCAGTACAGGTGCATCAAAGCTGGGACCGAGAGACTGAAAAACAGCTTCTATCAAGGCCATCAGACTGTTAAACAGCAATCACTAACATTGAGTGGCTGCTGCCAACACACTGTCATTGACACTGACCCAACTCCAGCCACTTTAATAATGGGAATTGATGGGAAATGATGTAAATATATCACTAGCCACTTTAAACAATGCTACCTTATATAATGTTACTTACCCTACACTATTCATCTCATATGCATATGTATATACTGTACTCTAGATCATCGACTGCATTCTTATGTCACTAGCCACTTTAACTATGCCACTTTGTTTACTTTGTCTACATACTCATCTCATATGTATATACTGTACTCGATACCATCTACTGTATGCTGCTCTGTACCATCACTCATTCATATATCCTTATGTACATATTCCTTTATCCCCTTACACTGTGTATAAGACAGTAGTTTTGGAATTGTTAGTTAGATTACTTGTTGGTTATCACTGCATTGTCGGAACTAGAAGCACAAGCATTTTCGCTACACTCGCATTAACATCTGCTAACCATGTGTATGTGACAAATAAAATTTGATTTGATTTGTTAGCTTTCTCTACTGCTCTGTTTCTCTGTTAGCTGCTGTTCTACTGCTCTGTTTCTCTGTTAGCTGCTGTTCTACTGCTCTGTTTCTCTGTTAGCTGCTGTTCTACTGCTCTGTTTCTCTGTTAGCTGTTAGCTGTTCTACTGCTCTGTTTCTCTGTTAGCTACTGCTCTGTTTCTCTGTTAGCTGCTGTTCTACTGCTCTGTTTCTCTGTTAGCTGCTGTTCTACTGCTCTGTTTCTCTGCTGTTCTACTGCTCTGTTTCTCTGTTAGCTGCTGTTCTACTGCTCTGTTTCTCTGTTAGCTGCTGTTCTACTGCTCTGTTTCTCTGTTAGCTGCTGTTCTACTGCTCTGTTTCTCTGTTAGCTGTTAGCTCTGTTTCTCTGTTCTACTGCTCTGTTTCTCTGTTAGCTGCTTTCTAGCTCTGTTTCTCTGTTAGCTGTTAGCTGCTGTTCTACTGCTCTGTTTCTCTGTTAGCTGCTGTTCTACTGCTCTGTTTCTCTGTTAGCTGCTGTTCTACTGCTCTGTTTCTCTGTTAGCTGTTAGCTGTGATCTACTGCTCTGTTTCTCTGTTAGCTGTTAGCTCTGTTACTGCTCTGCTGTTAGCTGCTGATCTACTGCTCTGTTTCTCTGTTAGCTGATCTACTGCTGCTCTGTTAGCTGCTGATCTACTGCTCTGTTTCTCTGTTAGCTGTTAGCTGTTCTACTGCTCTGTTTCTCTGTTAGCTGCTGTTCTACTGCTCTGTTTCTCTGTTAGCTGCTGTACTGCTGTTTCTCTGTTAGCTGTTAGCTGCTGTTCTGCTGTTCTCTGTTTCTCTGTTAGCTGCTGTTCTACTGCTCTGTTTCTCTGTTAGCTGTTAGCTGCTGTTCTACTGCTCTGTTTCTCTGTTAGCTGCTGATCTACTGCTCTGTTTCTCTGTTAGCTGCTGTTCTACTGCTCTGTTTCTCTGTTTCTCTGTTAGCTGTTAGCTGCTATTCTACTGCTCTGTTTCATTGTTAGCTGTTAGCTGCTGTTCTACTGCTCTGTTTCTCTGTTAGCTGCTGCTGATCTACTGCTCTGTTTCTCTGTTAGCTGCTGATCTACTGCTCTGTTTCTCTGTTAGCTGCTGTTCTACTGCTCTGTTTCTCTGTTAGCTGTTAGCTGCTGTTCTACTGCTCTGTTTCTCTGTTAGCTGTTAGCTGCTGTTCTACTGCTCTGTTTCTCTGTTAGCTGTTATCTGCTGATCTACTGCTCTGTTTCTCTGCTGAGCTGCTGTTCTACTGCTCTGTTTCTCTGTTAGCTGTTATCTGTTCTACTGCTCTGTTTCTCTGTTAGCTGTTAGCTGCTGTTCTACTGCTCTGTTTCTCTGTTAGCTGTTAGCTGCTGTTCTACTGCTCTGTTTCTCTGTTAGCTCTGCTGTTCTACTGCTCTGTTTCTCTGTTAGCTGCTGCTGTTCTACTGCTCTGTTTCTCTGTTAGCTGTTAGCTGCTGTTCTACTGCTCTGTTTCTCTGTTAGCTGCTGTTCTACTGCTCTGTTTCTCTGTTAGCTGCTGATTCTACTGCTCTGTTTCTCTGTTAGCTGCTGTTCTACTGCTCTGTTTCTCTGTTAGCTGTTAGCTGCTGATCTACTGCTCTGTTTCTCTGTTAGCTGTTAGCTGTTGTTCTACTGCTCTGTTTCTCTGTTAGCTGTTAGCTGCTATTCTACTGCTCTGTTTCTCTGTTAGCTGTTAGCTGCTGTTCTACTGCTCTGTTTCTCTGTTAGCTGTTAGCTGCTGATCTACTGCTCTGTTTCTCTGTTAGCTGCTGTTCTACTGCTCTGTTTCTCTGTTAGCTGCTGTTGCTGATCTACTGCTCTGTTTCTCTGTTAGCTGCTGATCTACTGCTCTGTTTCTCTGTTAGCTGTTGGCTGTTCTACTGCTCTGTTTCTGTTAGCTGTTCTCTGTTAGCTGCTGATTCTACTGCTCTGTTTCTCTGTTAGCTGTTAGCTCTGTTAGCTGCTATTCTACTGCTCTGTTTCTCTGTTAGCTGTTAGCTGCTGATCTACTGCTCTGTTTCTCTGTTAGCTGTTAGCTGCTGTTTCTCTGCTCTGTTTCTCTGTTTCTCTGTTAGCTGCTGTTCTACTGCTCTGTTTCTCTGTTAGCTGCTGTTCTACTGCTCTGTTTCTCTGTTAGCTGCTGATCTACTGCTCTGTTTCTCTGTTAGCTGCTGTTCTGTTACTGCTCTGTTTCTCTGTTAGCTGCTGTTCTACTGCTCTGTTTCTCTGTTAGCTGTTAGCTGCTGTTCTACTGCTCTGTTTCTCTGTTAGCTGCTGTTCTACTGCTCTGTTTCTCTGTTAGCTGTTAGCTGCTGTTCTACTGCTCTGTTTCTCTGTTAGCTGCTACTGCTCTGTTTCTCTGTTAGCTGCTGTTCTACTGCTCTGTTTCTCTGTTAGCTGTTAGCTGTTCTACTGCTCTGTTTCTCTGTTAGCTGCTGATCTACTGCTGTTTCTCTGTTTCTAGCTGTTTCTCTGTTAGCTGCTCTACTGCTCTGTTTCTCTGTTAGCTGCTGTTCTAGCTCTGTTTCTCTGTTAGCTGTTAGCTGCTGATCTACTGCTCTGTTTCTCTGTTAGCTGTTACTGCTGCTCTGTTCTAGCTGCTCTGCTTTCTCTGTTAGCTGTTACTGCTCTGTTTCTCTGTTCTGTTACTACTGCTCTGTTTCTCTGTTAGCTGCTGTTCTACTGCTCTGTTTCTCTGTTAGCTGCTGATCTACTGCTCTGTTTCTCTGTTAGCTGCTGTTCTACTGCTCTGTTTCTCTGTTAGCTGTTAGCTGCTGTTCTACTGCTCTGTTTCTCTGTTAGCTGCTGTTCTACTGCTCTGTTTCTCTGTTAGCTGCTGTGTACTGCTCTGTTTCTCTGTTAGCTTCTACTGCTGTTTCTCTGCTCTGTTCTCTCTCTGTTAGCTGTTAGCTGCTGATCTACTGCTCTGTTTCTCTGTTAGCTGCTGCTGTTCTACTGCTCTGTTTCTCTGTTAGCTGCTGTTCTACTGCTCTGTTTCTCTGTTAGCTGTTAGCTGCTGTTCTACTGCTCTGTTTCTCTGTTAGCTGTTAGCTGCTGTTCTACTGCTCTGTTTCTCTGTTAGCTGCTGATCTACTGCTCTGTTTCTCTGTTAGCTGCTGTTGATCTACTGCTCTGTTTCTCTGTTAGCTGCTGTTCTACTGCTGTTTCTGTTCTGATCTCTGTTTCTCTGTTAGCTGCTGTTCTACTGCTCTGTTTCTCTGTTAGCTGCTTAGCTCTGTTAGTCAGTTAGCTGTTCTACTGCTCTGTTTCTGTTTCTCTGTTAGCTGCTGTTCTACTGCTCTGTTTCTCTGTTAGCTGCTGTTCTACTGCTCTGCTGTTCTACTGCTCTGTTTCTCTGTTAGCTGTTAGCTGATCTACTGCTCTGTTTCTCTGTTAGCTGTTAGCTGCTGTTCTACTGCTCTGTTTCTCTGTTAGCTGCTGATCTACTGCTCTGTTTCTCTGTTAGCTGCTGATCTACTGCTCTGTTTCTCTGTTAGCTGCTGTTCTACTGCTCTGTTTCTCTGTTAGCTGCTGATCTACTGCTCTGTTTCTCTGTTAGCTGCTGATCTACTGCTCTGTTTCTCTGTTAGCTGCTGTTCTACTGCTCTGTTTCTCTGTTAGCTGTTAGCTGCTGTTCTACTGCTCTGTTTCTCTGTTAGCTGTTAGCTGTATCTACTGCTCTGTTTCTCTGTTAGCTGCTGTTCTACTGCTCTGTTTCTCTGTTAGCTGCTGCTTTCTAGCTGCTCTGTTTCTCTGTTAGCTGTTAGCTGCTGTTCTACTGCTCTGTTTCTCTGTTAGCTGTTAGCTGCTGTTCTACTGCTCTGTTTCTCTGTTAGCTGCTGATCTACTGCTCTGTTTCTCTGTTAGCTGCTGATCTACTGCTCTGTTTCTCTGCTGCTGTTCTCTGTTAGCTGTTAGCTGCTGTTCTACTGCTCTGTTTCTCTGTTAGCTGTTAGCTGCTGATCTACTGCTCTGTTTCTCTGTTAGCTGTTAGCTGCTGTTCTACTGCTCTGTTTCTCTGTTAGCTGCTGATCTACTGCTCTGTTTCTCTGTTAGCTGTTAGCTGCTGTTCTACTGCTGTTAGCTGCTGTTCTACTGCTCTGTTTCTCTGTTAGCTGCTGATCTACTGCTCTGTTTCTCTGTTAGCTGCTGTTCTACTGCTCTGTTTCTCTGTTAGCTGCTGTTCTACTGCTCTGTTTCTCTGTTAGCTGTTAGCTGCTGTTCTACTGCTCTGTTTCTCTGTTTCTCTGTTAGCTGCTGTTCTACTGCTCTGTTTCTCTGTTAGCTGCTGTTCTACTGCTCTGTTTCTCTGTTAGCTGCTGTTCTACTGCTCTGTTTCTCTGTTAGCTGCTGATCTACTGCTCTGTTTCTCTGTTAGCTGCTGTTCTACTGCTCTGTTTCTCTGTTAGCTGTTAGCTGTTCTACTGCTCTGTTTCTCTGTTAGCTAGCTGCTGATCTACTGCTCTGTTTCTCTGTTAGCTGCTGTTCTACTGCTACTGTTTCTCTGTTTCTCTGTTAGCTGCTGTTCTGCTGCTGCTGTTTAGCTGCTGATCTACTGCTCTGTTTCTCTGTTAGCTGCTGTTCTACTGCTCTGTTTCTCTGTTAGCTGCTGATCTACTGCTCTGTTTCTCTGTTAGCTGCTGTTCTGCTCTGTTTCTCTGTTAGCTGCTGTTCTACTGCTCTGTTTCTCTGTTAGCTGCTGCTGATCTACTGCTCTGTTTCTCTGTTTTTCTCTGTTAGCTGCTGTTCTACTGCTCTGTTTCTCTGTTAGCTGCTGTTCTACTGCTCTGTTTCTCTGTTAGCTGCTGATCTGCTGTTTCTCTCTGTTAGCTGCTGTTCTACTGCTGTTTCTCTGTTAGCTGCTGATCTACTGCTCTGTTTCTCTGTTAGCTGCTGTTCTACTGCTCTGTTTCTCTGTTAGCTGTTTCTAGCTGCTGTTCTACTGCTGATCTACTGTTTCTCTGTTTCTCTGTTAGCTGCTGTTCTACTGCTCTGTTTCTCTGTTAGCTGCTGTTCTACTGCTCTGTTTCTCTGTTAGCTGCTGTCTACTGCTCTGTTTCTCTGTTAGCTGTTCTACTGCTGCTGTTCTACTGCTCTGTTTCTCTGTTAGCTTTAGCTGCTGATCTACTGCTCTGTTTCTCTGTTAGCTGCTGATTCTACTGCTCTGTTTCTCTGTTAGCTGTTAGCTGCTGATCTACTGCTCTGTTTCTCTGTTAGCTGTTAGCTGCTGTTCTACTGCTCTGTTTCTCTGTTAGCTGCTGTTCTACTGCTCTGTTTCTCTGTTAGCTGCTGATCTACTGCTCTGTTTCTCTGTTAGCTGTTAGCTGCTGTTCTACTGCTCTGTTTCTCTGTTAGCTGTTAGCTGCTGTTCTACTGCTCTGTTTCTCTGTTAGCTGCTGCTGTTCTACTGCTCTGTTTCTCTCTTAGCTGCTGCTGCTGATCTACTGCTCTGTTTCTCTGTTAGCTGTTAGCTGCTGTTCTACTGCTCTGTTTCTCTGTTAGCTGTTAGCTGTTTCTCTGCTCTGTTTCTCTTAGCTGCTGATCTACTGCTCTGTTTCTCTGTTAGCTGTTAGCTGTTAGCTGCTGATCTACTGCTCTGTTTCTCTCTTAGCTGCTGATCTACTGCTCTGTTTCTCTGTTAGCTGCTGTTCTACTGCTCTGTTTCTCTCCTAGCTGCTGTTCTACTGCTCTGTTTCTCTGTTAGCTGCTGTTCTACTGCTCTGTTTCTCTGTTAGCTGCTGTTCTACTGCTCTGTTTCTCTGTTAGCTGTTAGCTGCTGATCTACTGCTCTGTTTCTCTGTTAGCTGTTAGCTGCTGATCTACTGCTCTGTTTCTCTGTTAGCTGTTAGCTGCTGATCTCTGCTCTGTTTCTCTGTTCTAGCTGTTAGCTGCTGTTCTACTGCTCTGTTTCTCTGTTAGCTGCTGTTCTACTGCTCTGTTTCTCTGTTAGCTGCTGTTCTCTGTTACTGCTCTGTTTCTCTGTTAGCTGCTGTTCTACTGCTCTGTTTCTCTGTTAGCTGTTAGCTGCTGTTCTACTGCTCTGTTTCTCTGCTGCTGATTCTACTGCTGTTTCTCTGTTAGCTGCTGATCTACTGCTCTGTTTCTCTGTTAGCTGTTAGCTGCTGTTCTACTGCTCTGTTTCTCTGTTAGCTGCTGTTCTACTGCTCTGTTTCTCTGTTAGCTGTTAGCTGCTATTCTACTGCTCTGTTTCTCTGTTAGCTGTTAGCTGTTGTTCTACTGCTCTGTTTCTCTGTTAGCTGTTAGCTGTTAGCTGCTGTTCTACTGCTCTGTTTCTCTGTTAGCTGCTGATCTACTGCTCTGTTTCTCTGTTAGCTGTTAGCTGTTAGCTGCTGTTTTGTTTACAGCCTTGTGGTGAGAGATCACATATATAAACACAGATCTCAATTAACTCTGTGTGGTTCATTTTCCTCACATCACACGTGCTATGCAGCAAAGCCCTGTCAAGCGTGAACAAACAGTGACATGCTGATCCCAGTCAGCTTGGGTAACACTGCAAACGTGTATCTCTCTCTGGCGCTGTGTCTGTGTCGTCTAGAGAGTGGTGGTCTCCACGGTCGGCCACAGAGCAGTTCATGCACATCACTCTAGAGACCTGGCTGTGTTTTGTTCTGAAGTGTTGTCGCCAGGTCTTCATTAGCAGTCTGCTGGCAACGTAGCAGGGAACACTTACTGTGGTCCTCTCTTCTGACTTTGGTGCCAGTGCACACCGACACACTGTCCAGACAGTCTCTGCACTGAGACCGAGAAGGCATCAATGTCCCATTTAACCTCATACTAATACACCACTTCATTATCTACAATGTAAAATGTGATTATTAGCCAGCTTAGTTGGTTTCACGTTGTGTCGTCTCTTCTCGTGTGTCTGAGCACTGTGGGCCTCAGCCCCCACTCTGTTCCAGTCTCTCTCTCTCTCTCTCTCTCTCTCTCTCTGTCTCTGTCTCTCTCTCTCTCCTCTCTCTCTCTCTCTCTCTCTCTCTCTCTCTCTGTCTCTGTCTCTGTCTCTGTCTCTGTCTCTGTCTCTGTCTCTCTCTCTCTCTCTCTCTCTCTCTCTCTCTCTCTCTCTCTCTGTCTCTGTCTCTGTCTCTGTCTCTGTCTCTGTCTCTCTCTCTCTCTGTCTCTGTCTCTGTCTCTCTCTCTCTCTGTCTCTCTCTCTCTCTGTCTGTCTGTCTCTCTCTCTCTGTCTGTCTGTCTCTCTCTCTCTCTCTCTCTCTCTCTCTCCCTCTCTCTCTCTCTCTGTCTCTCTCTCTCTCTCTGTCTCTCTCTCTCTCTCCTCTCTCTCTCTCCTCTCTCTCCTCTCTCTCTCTCCTCTCTCTCTCTTCTCTCTCTCTCTTCTGTCTGTCCTGGAAATCTCGAATGACAGCAATAGAGTCAGCTTGATCAAACCTCTGCCTTTTGGGGGCTTGACTTGACTCCTGCTCGGTGGCAGCAAGCTCTGTTGATGTGTATAACAGCCATGCTCCCTGTCTGTCTGTCTGTCCATCTCCCTCAGGAGTCTTTCTGTCCCTTAGGTCTGTCTGTCTGTCTGTCTGTCTGTCTGTCTGTCTGTCTGTCTGTCTGTCTCTGTCCCTCCAGGTATTAACTGTCTGTCTCTCTCTACCCAGGTGAACACCTGCGTGTGTGTCCTCAGGGCTACACCTGTTGTACGTCCGACATGGAGGAGAAACTGGGGCAGCAGAGCAAGCTGGAGTTTGAGAACCTGGTGGAGGACACCAGTCAATCACTCAGGACAACCTTGGTGTCCAGACATCAACAGTTTGACGGTAAGACAAACGGCCAGCTGTGTTTCTTGTCTGTCGTTGTGTGTCCTGAGCTCCATAGCAGAAGGTGGAGCTTTATTTTGGATGTCAGCTGACTCTATTGCTGTTATTATATACAGTAGTAGTTGGTACAAAGTGGATGTTATTGGGAAACGTCCCGCCTATCTAGTTGACGGGGGAAACACTGAGTTGTGAACCCTGATGTGTCTGTCAAATGGAGCTGATGACCTCACTGGGCAGAGTCTAGTTCCTCACACCATGAATCTGTTGTACCTCACACCATGAATCTGTTGTACCTCACACCATGAATCTGTTGTACCTCACACCATGAATCTGTTGTACCTCATGAATCTGTTGTACCTCACACCATGAATCTGTTGTACCTCACACCATGAATCTGTTGTACCTCACACCATGAATCTGTTGTACCTCACACCATGAATCTGTTGTACCTCACACCATGAATCTGTTGTACCTCACACCATGAATCTGTTGTACCTCACACCATGAATCTGTTGTACCTCACACCATGAATCTGTTGTACCTCACACCATGAATCTGTTGTACCTCACACCATGAATCTGTTGTACTGCTACCTCACACCATGAATCTGTTGTACCTCACACCATGAATCTGTTGTACCTCACACCATGAATCTGTTGTACTGCTACCTCACACCATGAATCTGTTGTACCTCACACCATGAATCTGTTGTACTGCTACCTCACACCATGAATCTGTTGTACCTCACACCATGAATCTGTTGTACCTCACACCATGAATTTGTTGTACCTCACACCATGAATCTGTTGTACTGCTACCTCACACCATGAATCTGTTGTACCTCACACCATGCTACTACATTGGCCTGCTACAGTGAATGGTACCAGACTGATTTGGGCCGGCTGCTACGTCGGCCTGCTACAGTGAATGGTAACAGACTGATTTGGGCCGGCTGCTACGTTAGCCTGCTACAGTGAATGGTACCAGACTGATTTGGGTCGTCCTGCTACAGTGAATGGTAACAGACTGATTTGGGGCGGCTGCTACGTCATTAATACGGAGCAGGAGGAGGACATGAATAAGTGAGGGCGTTGGGGAAGTTACTGCTGGTACATGATGAATAACAGACTGATTTGGGGCGGCTGCTACGTCATTAATACGGAGCAGGAGGAGGACATGAATAAGTGAGGGCCTTGGGGAAGTTACTGCTGGTACATGATGAATAACATGTGGGATTGTCCACGGCTGTTTCCTCCACCTCCCAGAGACACTTTTTGCTTTAGCAGTAAACAAATAACACACTCCGGCTGTCTCAAATGGCACACTATGCCCTATACAGTGCACTACTTTAGACCAGAGCCCTATATAGTGCACTACTTTAGACCAGGACCCTATATAGTGCACTACTTTAGACCAGGACCCTATATAGTGCACTACTTTAGACCAGGACCCTATATAGTGACCAGGACCCTATATAGTACACTACTTTAGACCAGGGCCCTATATAGTACACTACTTTAGACCAGGACCCTATATAGTGCACTACTTTAGACCCAGTTGCAGAGGGAGGAGTTCGGACGCAGGTCCTTGAGCTTTCTAATGAGCTGATAGGACACTAAGAGCTGTAGTCGATGAACAGCATCCTCACATACAGTATGCATTCCTCACATACAGTATGCATTCCTCTCATACAGTATGCATTCCTCACATGCAGTATGCATTCCTCACATGCAGTATGCATTCCTCACATGCAGTATGCATTCCTCACATACAGTATGCATTCCTCTCATACAGTATGCATTCCTCACATACAGTATGCATTCCTCACATACAGTATGCATTCATCTCATACAGTATGCATTCCTCTCATACAGTGCATTCCTCACATACAGTATGCATTCCTCACATACAGTATCCTCACATACAGTATGCATTCCTCTCATACAGTATGCATTCCTCACATACAGTATGCATTCCTCACATACAGTATCCTCACATACATTATTCATTCCTCACATACAGCATCCTCACATACAGTATGCATTCCTCTCATACAGTATGCATTCCTCACATACAGTATCCTCACATACAGTATGCATTCCTCACATACAGTATCCTCACATACAGTATGCATTCCTCACATACAGTATCCTCACATACAGTATGCATTCCTCACATACAGTATCCTCACATACAGTATGCATTCCTCTCATACAGTATGCATTCCTCACATACAGTATGCATTCCTCACATACAGTATCCTCACATACATTATTCATTCCTCACATACAGCATCCTCACATACAGTATGCATTCCTCTCATACAGTATGCATTCCTCACATACAGTATCCTCACATACAGTATGCATTCCTCACATACAGTATCCTCACATACAGTATGCATTCCTCACATACAGTATCCTCACATACAGTATGCATTCCTCACATACAGTATGCATTCCTCACATACAGTATGCATTCCTCACATACAGTATGCATTCCTCACATACAGTATGCATTCCTCACATACAGTATCCTCACATACAGTATGCATACCTCACATACATTATTCATTCCTCACATACAGTATGCATTCCTCACAGACAGTATGCATTCCTCACATACAGTATCCTCACATACAGTATGCATTCCTCACATACAGTATCCTCACATACAGTATGCATTCCTCACATATGCATTCAGTATCCTCACATACAGTATGCATTCCTGACATACAGCATCCTCACATACAGTATGCATTCCTCACAGACAGTATCCTCACATACAGTATGCATTCCTCACATACAGTATCCTCACATACAGTATGCATTCCTCACATACAGTATCCTCACATACAGTATGCATTCCTCACATACAGTATGCATTCCTCACATACAGTATTCTCACATACAGTATGCATTCCTCACATACAGTATGCATTCCTCACATACAGTATCCTCACATACAGTATGCATTCCTGACATACAGCATCCTCACATACAGTATGCATTCCTCACAGACAGTATCCTCACATACAGTATGCATTCCTCACATACAGTATCCTCACATACAGTATGCATTCCTCACATACAGCATCCTCACATACAGTATGCATTCCTCACATACAGTATCCTCACATACAGTATGCATTCCTCACATACAGTATCCTCACATACAGTATGCATTCCTCACATACAGTATCCTCACATACAGTATGCATTCCTCACATACAGTATCCTCACATACAGTATACATTCCTCACATACAGTATCCTCACATACATTTACATTTAAGTCATTTAGCAGACGCTCTTATCCAGAGCGACTTACATACAGTATGCATTCCTCACATACAGTATCCTCACATACAGTATGCATTCCTCACATACAGTATGCATTCCTCACATACAGTATGCATTCCTCACATACAGTATGCATTCCTCACATACAGTATCCTCACATACAGTATCCTCACATACAGTATGCATTCCTCACATACAGTATCCTCACATACAGTATGCATTCCTCACATACAGTATCCTCACATACAGTATGCATTCCTCACATACAGTATCCTCACATACAGTATGCATTCCTCACATACAGTATGCATTCCTCACATACATTATCCTCACATACAGTATCCTCACATACAGTATGCATTCCTCACATACAGTATCCTCACATACAGTATGCATTCCTCACACACAGTATCCTCACATACAGTATGCATTCCTCACATACAGTATCCTCACATACAGTATGCATTCCTCACATACAGTATCCTCACATACAGTATGCATTCCTCACATACAGTATGCATTCCTCACATACAGTATGCATTCCTCACATACAGTATGCATTCCTCACATACAGTATCCTCACATATAGTATCCTCACATACAGTATGCATTCCTCACATACAGTATGCATTCCTCTCATACAGTATGCATTCCTCTCATACAGTATGCATTCCTCACATACAGTATGCATTCCTGACATACAGCATCCTCACAGACAGTATCCTCACATACAGTATGCATTCCTCACATACAGTATCCTCACATACAGTATGCATTCCTCACATACAGTATCCTCACATACAGTATGCATTCCTCTCATACAGTATGCATTCCTCACATACAGTATGCATTCCTCACATACAGTATTCCTCACATACAGTATGCATTCCTCACATACAGCATCCTCACATACAGTATGCATTCCTCACATACAGTATGCATTCCTCACATACAGTATGCATTCCTCACATACAGTATCCTCACATACAGTATGCATTCCTCACATACAGTATGCATTCCTCACATACAGTATGCATTCCTCACATACAGTATCCTCACATACAGTATCCTCACATACAGTATGCATTCCTCACATACAGTATCCTCACATACAGTATGCATACCTCACATACAGTATGCATTCCTCACATACAGTATCCTCACATACAGTATGCATTCCTCACATACAGTATGCATTCCTCACATACAGTATCCTCACATACAGTATGCATTCCTCACATACAGTATCCTCACATACAGTATGCATTCCTCTCATACAGTATGCATTCCTCACATACAGTATGCATTCCTCACATACAGTATCCTCACATACAGTATGCATTCCTCACATACAGCATCCTCACATACAGTATGCATTCCTCACATACAGTATGCATTCCTCACATACAGTATGCATTCCTCACATACAGTATCCTCACATACAGTATGCATTCCTCACATACAGTATGCATTCCTCACATACAGTATGCATTCCTCACATACAGTATCCTCACATACAGTATGCATTCCTCACATACAGTATGCATTCCTCACATACAGTATCCTCACATACAGTATGCATTCCTCACATACACTATCCTCACATACAGTATGCATTCCTCACATACAGTATGCATTCCTCACATACAGTATCCTCACATACAGTATGCATTCCTGACATACAGCATCCTCACATACAGTATGCATTCCTCACAGACAGTATCCTCACATACAGTATGCATTCCTCACATACAGTATCCTCACATACAGTATGCATTCCTCACATACAGCATCCTCACATACAGTATGCATTCCTCACATACAGCATCCTCACATACAGTATGCATTCCTCACATACAGTATCCTCACATACAGTATGCATTCCTCACATACAGTATCCTCACATACAGTATCCTCACATACAGTATGCATTCCTCACATACAGTATCCTCACATACAGTATGCATTCCTCACACACAGTATCCTCACATACAGTATGCATTCCTCACATACAGTATCCTCACATACAGTATGCATTCCTCACATACAGTATCCTCACATACAGTATGCATTCCTCACATACAGTATGCATTCCTCACATACAGTATGCATTCCTCACATACAGTATGCATTCCTCACATACAGTATCCTCACATATAGTATCCTCACATACAGTATGCATTCCTCACATACAGTATGCATTCCTCTCATACAGTATGCATTCCTCTCATACAGTATGCATTCCTCACATACAGTATGCATTCCTGACATACAGCATCCTCACAGACAGTATCCTCACATACAGTATGCATTCCTCACATACAGTATCCTCACATACAGTATGCATTCCTCACATACAGTATCCTCACATACAGTATGCATTCCTCTCATACAGTATGCATTCCTCACATACAGTATGCATTCCTCACATACAGTATCCTCACATACAGTATGCATTCCTCACATACAGCATCCTCACATACAGTATGCATTCCTCACATACAGTATGCATTCCTCACATACAGTATGCATTCCTCACATACAGTATCCTCACATACAGTATGCATTCCTCACATACAGTATGCATTCCTCACATACAGTATGCATTCCTCACATACAGTATCCTCACATACAGTATCCTCACATACAGTATGCATTCCTCACATACAGTATCCTCACATACAGTATGCATACCTCACATACAGTATGCATTCCTCACATACAGTATCCTCACATACAGTATGCATTCCTCACATACAGTATGCATTCCTCACATACAGTATCCTCACATACAGTATGCATTCCTCACATACAGTATCCTCACATACAGTATGCATTCCTCTCATACAGTATGCATTCCTCACATACAGTATGCATTCCTCACATACAGTATCCTCACATACAGTATGCATTCCTCACATACAGCATCCTCACATACAGTATGCATTCCTCACATACAGTATGCATTCCTCACATACAGTATGCATTCCTCACATACAGTATCCTCACATACAGTATGCATTCCTCACATACAGTATGCATTCCTCACATACAGTATGCATTCCTCACATACAGTATCCTCACATACAGTATGCATTCCTCACATACAGTATGCATTCCTCACATACAGTATCCTCACATACAGTATGCATACCTCACATACATTATGCATTCCTCACATACAGTATGCATTCCTCACATACAGTATGCATTCCTCACATACAGTATCCTCACATACAGTATGCATTCCTCACATACAGTATCCTCACATACAGTATGCATTCCTCACATACAGTATGCATTCCTCACATACAGTATCCTCACATACAGTATGCATTCCTGACATACAGCATCCTCACATACAGTATGCATTCCTCACAGACAGTATCCTCACATACAGTATGCATTCCTCACATACAGTATCCTCACATACAGTATGCATTCCTCACATACAGTATCCTCACATACAGTATGCATTCCTCACATACAGTATGCATTCCTCACATACAGTATCCTCACATACAGTATGCATTCCTCACATACACTATCCTCACATACAGTATGCATTCCTCACATACAGTATGCATTCCTCACATACAGTATCCTCACATACAGTATGCATTCCTGACATACAGCATCCTCACATACAGTATGCATTCCTCACAGACAGTATCCTCACATACAGTATGCATTCCTCACATACAGTATCCTCACATACAGTATGCATTCCTCACATACAGCATCCTCACATACAGTATGCATTCCTCACATACAGCATCCTCACATACAGTATGCATTCCTCACATACAGTATCCTCACATACAGTATGCATTCCTCACATACAGTATCCTCACATACAGTATGCATTCCTCACATACAGTATCCTCACATACAGTATGCATTCCTCACATACAGTATCCTCACATACAGTATGCATTCCTCACATACAGTATCCTCACATACAGTATGCATTCCTCACATACAGTATCCTCACATACAGTATCCTCACATACAGTATGCATTCCTCACATACAGTATGCATTCCTCACATACAGTATGCATTCCTCACATACAGTATGCATTCCTCACATACAGTATCCTCACATACAGTATCCTCACATACAGTATGCATTCCTCACATACAGTATCCTCACATACAGTATGCATTCCTCACATACAGTATCCTCACATACAGTATCCTCACATACAGTATCCTCACATACAGTATGCATTCCTCACATACAGTATCCTCACATACAGTATGCATTCCTCACATACAGTATGCATTCCTCACATACATTATCCTCACATACAGTATCCTCACATACAGTATCCTCACATACAGTATGCATTCCTCACATACAGTATCCTCACATACAGTATGCATTCCTCACATACAGTATGCATTCCTCACATACAGTATGCATTCCTCACATACAGTATGCATTCCTCACATACAGTATCCTCACATATAGTATCCTCACATACAGTATGCATTCCTCACATACAGTATGCATTCCTCTCATACAGTATGCATTCCTCACATACAGTATGCATTCCTCACATACAGTATGCATTCCTCACATACAGTATCCTCACATACAGTATGCATTCCTCACATACAGTATGCATTCCTCACATACAGTATGCATTCCTCACATACATTATGCATTCCTCACATACAGTATGCATTCCTCACATACAGTATGCATTCCTCACATACAGTATGCATTCCTCTCATACAGTATGCATTCCTCACATACAGTATGCATTCCTCACATACAGTATGCATTCCTCTTGTCCAGCTGGGTGAGGGCAGTTAAATAGCGATTCCGTGGATCAGTCAGGGAGGAGGTGATAGGGAGAGGATGGAGTGTGTCGGGGAGGGAGGAGGTGAGATGGAGAGGGTGGAGTGTGTCGGGGAGGGAGGAGGTGAGATGGAGAGGGTGGAGTGTGTCAGGCAGGGAGGAGGTGAGATGGAGAGGGTGGAGTGTGTCAGGGAGGGAGGAGGTGAGATGGAGAGGGTGGAGTGTGTCAGGGAAGGAGGAGGTGAGATGGAGAGGTGGAGTGTGTCGGGAGGGAGGAGGTGAGATGGAGAGGGTGGAGTGTGTCGGGGGAGGGAGGAGGTGAGATGGAGAGGGTGGAGTGTGTCAGGGAGGGAGGAGGTGAGATGGAGAGGGTGGAGTGTGTCAGGGAGGGAGGAGGTGAGATGGAGAGGGTGGAGTGTGTTGAGGAGGTGAGATGGAGAGGGTGGAGTGTGTCAGGGAGGGAGGAGGTGAGAGGGATGAGGGTGGAGTGTGTCAGGGAGGGAGGAGGTGAGAGGGATGAGGGTGAAGTGTGTCAAGGAGGGAGGAGGTGAGATGGAGATGGTGGAGTGTGTCGGGGAGGGAGGACTAGCCTCTCAAAGCACTTCATCATGATGGAAGTGAGTGCTCAGGGTCGCTAGTCATTCAGCTGGGCACAGCGATGATAGTGGACATCTTGAAGCAGGTGGGTATTGAGGCCTGGGGAGAGATTGAACATGGCAGACAACACAACAGCCAGCTGGGTCTGCACATGCTGAGAGCCCAGATAGAGATGCCGTCTGGTCCGGCAACCTTGTGATGGTTAACACATGTGAATGACTTACATACTGTGGAGTGTTGGAAACGGTATTATTCAGAATAACCAATCATATTCATTCAGAAGAGGGTTATGGCTTGAATGAACTCATTCATTGGGTTAAATGTGAACGAGAGACATTATGCAAATGAACAAAGTTTTGACTCCGGCCTTGTCTGAAGGAATAACAGTACTTTGTACACGCTGTGTCTGTGTGAAGTGTGGAGTCGCTAGGGCAACAAGGCCTGCCTGCTCTGCTCATGGGAGCAGACTGGCCGAGAACTGAGGGGAGGAAAATCACAAGGAGTTCAACATAGTGGCAGCTGTACAGATAACTGATCCAAAGGGCTTTGTCTTCTCAAACACGGCAGAAACCTGACATAATTGCCTCCCGGGTGGTGCAGTGGTCTAGGGCACTGCATCGCAGCGCTAGCTGTGCCACCAGAGACTCTGGCTTCGCACCCAGGCTCTGTCGCAGCCGGCCGCGACCGGGAGGTCCGCGGGGTCGACACACAATTGGCCTAAAGTCGTCCGGGTTAGGGAGGGTTTGGCCGGTAGGGATATCCTTGTCTCACCGCGCACCAGCGACTCCTGTGGCGGGCCAGGCGCAGCGCGCGCTAACCAAGGTAGCCAGGTGCACGGTGTTTCTTCCGACACATTGGTGCAGCTGGCTTCCGGGTTGGATGCGTGCCGTGTTAAAGAAGCAGTGCGGCTTGGTTGGGTTGTGTATAGGAGGGGGCATGACTTTCAACCTTCGTCTCTCCCGATCCCGCACGGGAGTTGTAGCGATGAGACAAGATAGGAGCCGCTAAATAATTGGACACCACGAAAAGGGGTTAAATAAACCCTGACATAATATGATGTCTCGTCACCTCATTAATTCAGACTCTTACTTAGATAAGTAGCAAGTTAAAACGTAGCGGTTCTGCGTTCTTCACACGGGGAAAAAATAAATAAAACACATAATAAATATCGTGCTGTGTTTTGTAAACGCGATGTAAAATGTTCTTATTATAATTTCTGCTCAGAATCAGACAGCACTCTGATGTGCAGCTACTGTTCTCCATCATTCTATCAGCAGACAGCACTCTGATGTGGAGCTACTGTTCTCCATCATTCTATCAGCAGACAGCACTCTGATGTGGAGCTACTGTTCTCCATCATTCTATCAGCAGACAGCACTCTGACTGATGTGGAGCTACTGTTCTCCATCATTCTATCAGCAGACAGACTGATGTGGAGCTGCTGTTCTCCACCATTCTACCAGCAGACAGACTGATGTGCAGCTACTGTTCTCCATCATTCTATCAGCAGACAGCACTCTGATGTGGAGCTACTGTTCTCCATCATTCTATCAGCAGACAGCACTCTGATGTGGAGCTACTGTTCTCCATCATTCTAT
Source organism: Oncorhynchus nerka (assembly GCF_034236695.1). NCBI lineage: Eukaryota > Metazoa > Chordata > Actinopteri > Salmoniformes > Salmonidae > Oncorhynchus > Oncorhynchus nerka. The sequence continues at coordinate 167,262 of NW_027040479.1, forward strand.
CAACAGACATCACTCTGATGTGGAGCTACTGTTCTCCATCATTCTATCAGCAGACAGCACTCTGATGTGGAGCTACTGTTCTCCATCATTCTATCAGCAGACAGCACTCTGATGTGGAGCTACTGTTCTCCATCATTCTATCAGCAGACAGCACTCTGACTGATGTGGAGCTACTGTTCTCCATCATTCTATCAGCAGACAGCACTCTGATGTGGAGCTACTGTTCTCCATCATTCTATCAGCAGACAGCACTCAGACTGATGTGGAGCTACTGTTCTCCATCATTCTATCAGCAGACAGCACTCTGACTGATGTGGAGCTACTGTTCTCCATCATTCTATCAGCAGACAGCACTCTGACTGATGATGTGGAGCTCTGATGTGGAGCTGTTCTCCATCATTCTATCAGCAGACAGCACTCTGATGTGGAGCTACTGTTCTCCATCATTCTATCAGCAGACAGCACTCTGACTGATGTGGAGCTACTGTTCTCCATCATTCTATCAGCAGACAGCACTCTGATGTGGAGCTACTGTTCTCCATCATTCTATCAGCAGACAGCACTCTGACTGATGTGGAGCTACTGTTCTCCATCATTCTATCAGCAGACAGACTGATGTGGAGCTACTGTTCTCCATCATTCTATCAGCAGACAGCACTCTGATGTGGAGCTACTGTTCTCCATCATTCTATCAGCAGACAGCACTCTGACTGATGTGGAGCTACTGTTCTCCATCATTCTATCAGCAGACAGCACTCTGATGTGGAGCTGCTGTTCTCCATCATTCTATCAGCAGACAGGACTCTGATGTGGAGCTGCTGTTCTCCATCATTCTATCAGCAGACAGGACTCTGATGTGGAGCTACTGTTCTCCATCATTCTATCAGCAGACAGACTGATGTGGAGCTACTGTTCTCCATCATTCTATCAGCAGACAGCACTCTGACTGATGTGGAGCTACTGTTCTCCATCATTCTATCAGCAGACAGCACTCTGATGTGGAGCTACTGTTCTCCATCATTCTATCAACAGACATCACTCTGATGTGGAGCTACTGTTCTCCATCATTCTATCAGCAGACAGCACTCTGATGTGGAGCTACTGTTCTCCATCATTCTATCAGCAGACAGCACTCTGATGTGGAACTACTGTTCTCCATCATTCTATCAGCAGACAGCACTCTGATGTGGAGCTACTGTTCTCCATCATTCTATCAGGTATCCCCCTTTTCCAACTGACCAGGTATCCCCCCTTTTCCAACTGACCAGGTATCCCCCCTTTTCCAACTGACCAGGTATCCCCCTTTTCCAACTGACTAGGTATCCCCCCTTTTCCAACTGACCAGGTATCCCCCCTTTTCCAACTGACCAGGTATCCCCCCTTTTCCAACTGACCAGGTATCCCCCTTTCCAACTGACCAGGTATCCCCCCTTTCCAACTGACTAGGTATCCCTTTTCCAACTGACCAGGTATCCCCCTTTTCCAACTGACTAGGTATCCCCTTTTCCAACTGACCAGGTATCCCCCCTTTCCAACTGACTAGGTATCCCATCCTTTTCCAACTGACCAGATATCCCCCTTTCCAACTGACTAGGTACCCCCTTTTCCAACTGACTAGGTATCCCATCCTTTTCAACTGACCAGGTATCCCATCCTTTTCAACTGACCAGATATCCCCTTTTCCAACTGACTAGGTATCCCATCCTTTTCCAACTGACCAGATATCCCCCTTTCCAACTGACTAGGTATCCCCCTTTTCCAACTGACCAGGTATCCCCCTTTCCAACTGACCAGGTATCCCCCTTTCCAACTGACTAGGTATCCCCCTTTCCAACTGACCAGGTATCCCCCTTTCCAACTGACCAGGTATCCCCCCTTTTCCAACTGACCAGGTATCCCCCTTTCCAACTGACTAGGTATCCCCCTTTTCCAACTGACTAGATATCCCCTTTTCCAACTGACTAGGTATCCCCATTTCCCTTTCAACTGACTAGCTATCCCCCCCATTCCAACTGACTAGGTACCCCCTTTTCCAACTGACTAGGTATCCCATCCTTTTCCAACTGACCAGGTATCCCCCTTTCAACTGACTAGGTATCCCCCTTTTCCAACTGACTAGGTATCCCCTTTTCCAACTGACCAGGTATCCCCCCTTTCCAACTGACCAGGTATCCCCCTTTCCAACTGACTAGGTATCCCCCCTTTCCAACTGACCAGGTATCCCCCTTTCCAACTGACTAGGTATCCCCCTTTCCAACTGACCAGGTATCCCCCTTTCCAACTGACTAGGTATCCCCCTTTCCAACTGACCAGGTATCCCCTTTCCAACTGACTAGGTATCCCCCTTTCCAACTGACCAGGTATCCCCCCTTTTCCAACTGACCAGGTATCCCCCTTTCCAACTGACTAGGTATCCCCCTTTCCAACTGACTAGCTATCCCCCCTTTCCAACTGACTAGGTATCCCCATTTCCCTTTCCAACTGACTAGCTATCCCCCTTTCCAACTGACTAGGTATCCCCCTTTTCCAACTGACCAGGTATCCCCCTTTTCCAACTGACCAGGTATCCCCCCTTTCCAACTGACTAGGTACCCCCTTTTCCCCCCTTTTATTTCCAAATACTCTGCTATAAGTTATATACGGTATTTCTCCCAAGCGACAGTCTCATCCCTGCTCTTCTATATGTCCCGCTGTCCTGCGTGTTGGTTTATATTAAGGAAATATGGAAGGTAACTAACTCTACTCTACCATGAACATGAAATGCTACTGGAAATATTTATAACCACCAAAATAAGTTTTTGATAAAAAAAAACATTTTTACTCAGTCTTTTTCCATGAGTAATTAATGTTTCTATTCATTGAAGAAAAGTTAACCAGTAGAATGTCGGAGGAGGAAACCCTCCCGTGGATCATATCTGGGTGTCAGATGGTGGGATCAAACAGCCTGGTCTCTCAGAGGTCCTCATTAGAGCCGACCCAGTTTACACCCTGGAAGAGTTTCTGAACTGGAGTTGCCATCAGAAGACATTTAGTCAGAACACGCATGTCGACCTTTTAGATAAAATAAGGAGTGTGTTTTAATGAAACGCCACAGAACAACATGGTAGCAGGACGACAGTATAATCGCTGTTCACCCTTTAAACATGACCACTTAAATACTTGGTGTGACAGCCTTCTGTTTTACCACACAGTGTAGTTTTGGACTAAATTGGGTCAGTCCTGGTCTATAGGTAACCACTGGGTCAGTGCTGGTCTATTGGTAACCATTGGGTCAGTCCTAGTCTATAGGTAACCATTGGGTCAGTCTATAGGTAACCACTGGGTCAGTCCTAGTCTATAGGTAACCATTGGGTCAGTCCTAGTCTATAGGTAACCATTGGGTCAGTCTATAGGTAACCATTGGGTCAGTCCTAGTCTATAGGTAACCATGGGGTCAGTCCTAGTCTATAGGTAACCATTGGGTCAGTCCTGGTCTATATGTAACCATTGGGTCAGTCCTAGTCTATAGGTAACCATTGGGTCAGTCCTGGTCTATAGGTAACCATTGGGTCAGTCCTAGTCTATAGGTAACCATTGGGTCAGTCCTAGTCTATAGGTAACCATTGGGTCAGTCATAGTCTATAGGTAACCATTGGGTCAGTCCTGGTCTATAGGTAACCATTGGGTCAGTCCTGGTCTATAGGTAACCATTGGGTCAGTCCTAGTCTATAGGTAACCATTGGGTCAGTCTATAGGTAACCATGGGGTCAGTCCTGGTCTATAGGTAACCATTGGGTCCGTCCTGGTCTATAGGTAACCATTGGGTCAGTCCTGGTCTATAGGTAACCATTGGGTCAGTCTATAGGTAACCATTGGGTCAGTCTATAGGTAACCATGGGGTCAGTCCTGGTCTATAGGTAACCATTGGGTCAGTCCTGGTCTATAGGTAACCATTGGGTCAGTCCTAGTCTATAGGTAACCATTGGGTCAGTCCTAGTCTATAGGTAACCATGGGGTCAGTCCTAGTCTATAGGTAACCATTGGGTCAGTCCTGGTCTATAGGTAACCATTGGGTCAGTCCTGGTCTATAGGTAACCATTGGAAGCATAGGATGTGGAATAATAACATGTAAACCCAATACTGATGAAACCATGTCCACGACATGCAGTTCCAGGATCCAAGCATTAATAAATTAGTATTGTTGTGTTGGCCCCGTGTCAACTAAAGTGAATGTCAGGAAAACTATTCTCTGAGGACAGACTGCATGGGTTCCTGTCCCGAACCTTTGGTTAGCCTCTTCCATCATCTGGGAGAGTTCCTGTCCTGAGGCACTTTGGTTAGCCTCTTCCATCGTCT
>NW_027040479.1:176596-284096 GCF_034236695.1 Oncorhynchus nerka
TCTGCCACTGTCCTCTCTGTTTTGGGCCAGTCACAGTGGTCAGGTATTCTGCCACTGTGTACTCTCTGTTTAGGGTCAGTCACAGTGGTCAGGTATTCTGCTACTGTGTCCTCTCTGTTTAGGGTCAGTCACAGTGGTCAGGTATTCTGCCGCTGTGTACTCTCTGTTTAGGGTCAGTCACAGTGGTCAGGTATTCTGCCACTGTGTACTCTCTGTTTAGGGTCAAATAGAATTCTAGTTTGCTCAGTTATTTTGTTAATTCTTTCAAGTGTGTCAAGTAATTATCTTCTAGTTTTCTCATGATTTGGTTGGGTCTAATTGTGCTGCTGTCCTGGGGATCTGTGGGGTGTGTTTGTGTTTGTGAACAGAGCCCCAGGACTAGCTTTCTTAGGGGACTCTTCTCCTGTCCAGGTTCATCTTTCTGTAGGTGATGGCTTTGTTATGGAAGGTTTGGGAATCGCTTCCTTTTAGGTGGTTGTAGAATTTAACGGCTCTTTTTCTGGATTTTGATCATTAGCGGGTATCGGCCTAATTCTGCTCTGCATGCATTATTTGGTGTTTTACGTTGTACACGGAGGATATTTTTGCAGAATTCTGCAGAGTCTCAGTTTGGTGTTTGTGCCATTTTGTGAAGTCTTGGTTGGTGAGCGGGACCCCAGACCTCACAACCAGAAAGGGCAATGGGCTCTATGACTGAAGTATTTTTAGCCAAATCCTAATTGGTATGTCAAATTTTATGTTCCTTTTGATGGCATAGAAGGCCCTTCTTGCCTCGTCTCTCAGATGGTTCACAGCTTTGTGGAAGTTACCTGTGGCGCTGATGTTTAGGCCAAGGTATGTATCGTTATTTGTGTGCTCCAGGGCAACGGTGTCTAGATAGAATTTGTATTTGTGGTCCTGGCGACTGGACCTTTTTTGGAACACCATTATTTTGATTCTTCAAACACATTGAGCTGATTTCTTCTTTTTCCGTAGTGTATTTCTGTATTGTTTTAGTGATTTAGTGAAGGTGTAGACTCAGGTTTTACGGGTCTCTATGTTTTCAATTTCTTTCTTAGATTTTTGCATTCTACATCAAACCGTTTGTCATTGTTGTTAATTTTCTTCGGTTTTCTATTTGAGATTTTTAGATGTGATCGGGAAGCTGAGAGGTCAAATATACTGTTAAGATTTACACCTTCACTATTACAGTGGAACGTTTTGTCCAGGAAGTTGTCTAAAAGGGATTGAATTTGTTGTTGCCTAATTGTTTTTTGGTAGGTTTCCACACTACATTCCTTCCATCTATAGCATTTCTTAATATTACTCAGTTCCTTTGGCTTTGATGCCTCATGATTGAGTGTTGCTCTGTTCAAGTAGACTGTGATTTTGCTGTGATCTGATAGGGGTGTCAGTGGACTGACTGTGAACGCTCTGAGAGACTCTGGGTTGAGGTCAGTGATAAAGTAGTCTACAGTACTACTGCCAAGAGATGAGCTATAGTTGTACCTACCGTAGGAGTCCCCTCGAAGACTACCATTGACTATGTACATACCCAGCGTGCGACAGAGCTGTAGGAGTTGTGACCCGTTTTTGTTGGTTATGTTGTCATGGTTATGCCTAGGGGCATATGGGGAGGGAATGCTGTCACCTCCAGGTAGGTGTTTGTCCCCCTGTGTGCTGAGGGTGTCAGGTTCTTGTCCGGTTCTGGCATTTAGGTCGCCACAGACTAGTACATGTCCCTGGGCCTGGAAATGATTGATTTCCCCCTCCAGGATGAAGAAGCTGTCGTCATTAAAGTAAGGGGATTCTGGTGGGGGATATAGGGATTCTGGTGGGGGGATATAGGGGATTCTAGTGGGGGATATAGGGGATTCTGCTGGGGGGATATAGGGGATTCTAGTGGGGGATATAGGGGATTCTAGTGGGGGGATATAGGGGATTCTAGTGGGGGGGGATATAGGGGATTCTGGTGGGGGGATATAGGGGATTCTAGTGGGGATGTAGGGGGATTCTGGTGGGGGGATATAGGGGATTCTAGTGGGGGGATGTAGGGGATTCTAGTGGGGGATATAGGGGATTCTAGTGGGGGGGATATAGGGGATTCTAGTGGGGGGATATAGGGGATTCTAGTGGGGGATATAGGGGATTCTAGTGGGGGATATAGGGGATTCTGGTGGGGGATATAGGGGGATTCTAGTGGGGGATATAGGGGATTCTAGTGGGGGGGGATGTAGGGGATTCTGGTGGGGGGGGATGTAGGGGGATTCTGGTGGGGGATATAGGGGATTCTAGTGGGGGGATATAGGGGATTCTAGTGGGGGATATAGGGGATTCTAGTGGGGGATATAGGGGATTCTAGTGGGGGATGTAGGTAGCACACAGGAGGACATTTTCTCTGTTTAACATAATTTCCTTTCGAATTTCTAGCCAAATGTAAAATGTTCCTGTTTTGATTAATTTAATAGAGTGAGTTAGGTCTGCTCTACACCAAATTAGCATACCCCCTGAGTCCCTTCCCTGTTTCACACCTGGTAGTTTGGTGGATGGGACTACCAGCTCTCTGTAACCTAGAGGACAACCAGTGGGTCCATGTCCTCTATACCACCCGCCTGGTAGTGTGGTGGATGGGACTACCAGCTCTCTGTAACCTAGAGGGCAACCAGTGGGTCCATCTCCTCTATACCACACACCTGGTAGTGTGGTGGATGGGACTACCAGCTCTCTGTAACCTAGAGGGCAACCAGTGGGTCCATCTCCTCTATACCACCCACCTGGTAGTGTGGTGGATGGGACTACCAGCTCTCTGTAACCTAGAGGGCAACCAGTGGGTCCATCTCCTCTATGCCATGTTTCTTGTAGGATGACAATGTCTGTATTTCCGACCTGAAGTCCAGGTTCCTGCTCTTTAGGCCAAAGGCAGATGACCTCAGACCTTGGATATTCCACGATGAGATAATGAAGGCTTTGTGTTCCATAAAGTGTCCAATGTTGTTAGTCGTGTGGTTTGGCATCAGACCAGTAAGTGTGAGCAGAGCCTGCTGAGCATCTGGTACCTGTCATTGGCTTGGGCTAGTGTAAGAGTGGGGGTTGGGCCTGTTTGCCTGCTCACGGCCTGGTCTCTCAGTCTCTCTCTCTCTCTCTCTCTCCTCTCTTCCTCTCTCTCTCCTCTCTTCCTCTCTCTCTCTCTCTCTCTCTCTCTCTCTCTCTTCCTCTCTCTCTCCTCTCTCTCTCTCTCTCTCTCTCCTCTCTCCTCTCTCTCTCTCTAAACCAATACCTCTAATCCAACTGTAGATTTCTATATTCCATCCCAGTATTAGTTCTGACAGAGCATATATGTCTATGCCACAGTGTCCTGTGTTATTCCATTCAGCTCCTGTTCTTGTTGGAAACCTAATGGCTGTGTGGATCACACCTTTAAAACCGGTTCAGCTTCCTGAAAGTCACATCATTTTAGTTTCACAAAAGAAAATGGCGTCTTCTACTTTGTTGTAAAACGTTTCCGCAGGATGTTCAAACCACTACGAAGGTTTCCGTTACGTTTAGCTAAATAATGATGTTTTTATCACAGTCTCACCTGAAGGGGTATCATTAACGACAGAGTATTATAATACTATATACATTATATACTGGGAGTTAGGAGAAACAACACTGTTCTACTATTATAATACTATATACATTATATACTGGGAGTTAAGAGAAACAACACTGTTCTACGATTATAATACTATATACATTATATACTGGGAGTTAAGAGAAACAACACTGTTCTACTATTATAATACTATATACATTATATACTGGGAGTTAAGAGAAACAACACTGTTCTACTATTATAATACTATATACATTATATACTGGGAGTTAAGAGAAACAACACTGTTCTACGATTATAATACTATATACATTATATACTGGGAGTTAAGAGAAACGACACTGTTCTACGATTATAATACTATATACATTATATACTGGGAGTTAAGAGAAACAACACTGTTCTACGATTATAATACTATATACATTATATACTGGGAGTTAAGAGAAACAACACTGTTCTACGATTATAATACTATATACATTATATACTGGGAGTTAAGAGAAACAACACTGTTCTACGATTATAATACTATATACATTATATACTGGGAGTTAAGAGAAACAACACTGTTCTACGATTATAATACTATATACATTATATACTGGGAGTTAAGAGAAACAACACTGTTCTACTATTATAATACTATATACATTATATACTGGGAGTTAAGAGAAACAACACTGTTCTACGATTATAATACTATATACATTATATACTGGGAGTTAAGAGAAACAACACTGTTCTACTATTATACTACTATATACATTATATACTGGGAGTTAGGAGAAACAACACTGTTCTACGATTATAATACTATATACATTATATACTGGGAGTTAAGAGAAACAACACTGTTCTACGATTATAATACTATATACATTATATACTGGGAGTTAAAGAGAAACAACACTGTTCTACTATTATAATACTATATACATTATATACTGGGAGTTAAGAGAAACAACACTGTTCTACGATTATAATACTATATACATTATATACTGGGAGTTAAGAGAAACAACACTGTTCTACGATTATAATACTATATACATTATATACTGGGAGTTAAGAGAAAGCGACACTGTTCTACTATTATAATACTATATACATTATATACTGGGAGTTAAGAGAAACAACACTGTTCTACTATTATAATACTATATACATTATATACTGGGAGTTAAGAGAAACAACACTGTTCTACTATTATAATACTATATACATTATATACTGGGAGTTAAGAGAAACAACACTGTTCTACTATTATAATACTATATACATTATATACTGGGAGTTAAGAGAAACAACACTGTTCTACGATTATAATACTATATACATTATATACTGGGAGTTAAGAGAAACGACACTGTTCTACTATTATAATACTATATACATTATATACTGGGAGTTAAGAGAAACAACACTGTTCTACGATTATAATACTATATACATTATATACTGGGAGTTAGGAGAAACGACACTGTTCTACGATTATAATACTATATACATTATATACTGGGAGTCAGGAGAAACAACACTGTTCTACTATTATAATACTATATACATTATATACTGGGAGTTAAGAGAAACAACACTGTTCTACTATTATAATACTATATACATTATATACTGGGAGTTAAGAGAAACGACACTGTTCTACGATTATAATACTATATACATTATAAGAGAAACAACACTGCACCAGAATATTATATTAACTACCAGGAAGTCGTTTCCCTTCCTTCCAGGATTACAGGCTCTTCTGAAAGAGATCTGGCTGATAGAGGCTCTTCTGAAAGAGATCTGGCTGATAGAGGCTCTTCTGAAAGAGATCTGGCTGATAGAGCTCTTCTGAAAGAGATCTGGCTGATAGAGGCTCTTCTGAAAGAGATCTGGCTGATAGAGGCTCTTCTGAAAGAGATCTGGCTGATAGAGGCTCTTCTGAAAGAGATCTGGCTGATAGAGGCTCTTCTGAAAGAGATCTGGCTGATAGAGGCTCTTCTGAAAGAGATCTGGCTGATAGAGGCTCTTCTGAAAGAGATCTGGCTGATAGAGGCTCTTCTGATCTGTCTGGCTGATAGAGGCTCTTCTGAAAGAGATCTGGCTGGCTGATAGAGGCTCTTCTGAACTGGCTGGTTGATAGAGGCTCTTCTGAAAGAGATCTGGCTGGCTGATAGAGGCTCTTCTGAACTGGCTGGTTGATAGAGGCTCTTTTGATCTGGCTGGTTGATAGAGGCTCTTCTGATCTGGCTGGCTGATAGAGGCTCTTCTGATCTGGCTGGCTGATAGAGGCTCTTCTGATCTGGCTGGCTGATAGAGGCTGTTCTGAACTGGCTGGCTGATAGAGGCTCTTCTGATCTGGCTGGCTGATAGAGGCTCTTCTGATCTGGCTGGCTGATACAGGCTCTTCTGATCTGGCTGGCTGATAGAGGCTCTTCTGATCTGGCTGGCTGATAGAGGCTCTTCTGATCTGGCTGGCTGATAGAGGCTCTTCTGAACTGGCTGGTTGATATAGATCGAGACTCTAATCACATATAACTCTCTGCCATTGGGCCTTCTGAGTGGCACAGCGACCTAAAGGCACTGCATCGCAGTGCTAGATGCATCACTACAGACCCGTGTTCAATCCCAGGTTGTGTCGCAGTCAGCTGCAACCGTGAGACCCATTAGGCGGCGTATAATTGACCCAGCATCGTCGGGGTTAGGGGAGGGTTTGGTTGGCTGGCATGTCCTTGTCCCATTGCACTCTAGCGACTCCTGTGGCGGGCCAGAGGGTTTGGTTGGCTGGCATGTCCTTGTCCCATTGCACTCTAGCGACTCCAGTGGCGGGCCAGATGGTTTGGTTGGCTGGCATGTCCTTGTCCCATTGCACTCTAGCGACTCCTGTGGCGGGTCAGAGGGTTTGGTTGGCTGGCATGTCCTTGTCCCATTGCACTCTAGGGGAGGGTTTGGTTGGCTGGCATGTCCTTGTCCCATTGCACTCTAGCGACTCCTGTGGCGGGCCAGAGGGTTTGGTTGGCTGGCATGTCCTTGTCCCATTGCACTCTAGGGGAGGGTTTGGTTGGCTGGCATGTCCTTGTCCCATTGCACTCTAGCGACTCCTGTGGCGGGCCAGAGGGTTTGGTTGGCTGGCATGTCCTTGTCCCATTGCACTCTAGCGACTCCTGTGGCGGGCCGGGGTTTGGTTGGCTGGCATGTCCTTGTCCCATTGCACTCTAGGGGGGGTTTGGTTGGCTGGCATGACCTTGTCCCATTGCACTCTAGCGACTCCTGTGGCGGGCCAGAGGGTTTGGTTGGCTGGCATGTCCTTGTCCCATTGCACTCTAGGGGGTTTGGTTGGCTGGCATGTCCTTGTCCCATTGCACTCTAGCAACTCCTGTGGCGGGCCGGGGGGTTTGGTTGGCTGGCATGTCCTTGTCCCATTGCACTCTAGCGACTCCAGTGGCGGGCCAGAGGGTTTGGTTGGCTGGCATGTCCTTGTCCCATTGCACTCTAGCGACTCCTGTGGCGGGCCAGAGGTTTGGTTGGCTGGCATGTCCTTGTCCCATTGCACTCTAGCGACTCCTGTGGCGGGCCAGAGGGTTTGGTTGGCTGGCATGTCCTTGTCCCATTGCACTCTAGAAACTCCTGTGGCGGGCCAGAGGGTTTGGTTGGCTGGCATGTCCGTGTCCCATTGCACTCTAGGGGAGGGTTTGGTTGGCTGGCATGTCCTTGTCCCATTGCACTCTAGCGACTCCTGTGGCGGGCCAGAGGGTTTGGTTGGCTGGCATGTCCTTGTCCCATTGCACTGTAGGGGGTTTGGTTGGCTGGCATGTCCTTGTCCCATTGCACTCTAGCAACTCCTGTGGCGGGCCGGGGTTTGGTTGGCTGGCATGTCCTTGTCCCATTGCACTCTAGCGACTCCTGTGGCGGGCCAGAGGGTTTGGTTGGCTGGCATGTCCTTGTCCCATTGCACTCTAGCGACTCCTGTGGCGGGCCAGAGGGTTTGGTTGGCTGGCATGTCCTTGTCCCATTGCACTCTAGCGACTCCTGTGGCGGGCCAGAGGGTTTGGTTGGCTGGCATGTCCTTGTCCCATTGCACTCTAGGGGAGGGTTTGGTTGGCTGGCATGTCCTTGTCCCATTGCACTCTAGCGACTCCTGTGGCGGGCCGGGGGGTTTGGTTGGCTGGCATGTCCTTGTCCCATTGCACTCTAGGGGGGGGTTTGGTTGGCTGGCATGTCCTTGTCCCATTGTACTCTAGCGACTCCTGTGGCGGGCCAGAGGGTTTGGTTGGCTGGCATGTCCTTGTCCCATTGCACTCTAGAAACTCCTGTGGCGGGCCAGAGGGTTTGGTTGGCTGGCATGTCCGTGTCCCATTGCACTCTAGGGGAGGGTTTGGTTGGCTGGCATGTCCTTGTCCCATTGCACTCTAGCGACTCCTGTGGCGGGCCAGAGGGTTTGGTTGGCTGGCATGTCCTTGTCCCATTGCACTCTAGGGGGTTTGGTTGGCTGGCATGTCCTTGTCCCATTGCACTCTAGCAACTCCTGTGGCGGGCCGGGGGGTTTGGTTGGCTGGCATGTCCTTGTCCCATTGCACTCTAGCGACTCCTGTGGCGGGCCAGAGGGTTTGGTTGGCTGGCATGTCCTTGTCCCATTGCACTCTAGCGACTCCTGTGGCGGGCCAGAGGGTTTGGTTGGCTGGCATGTCCTTGTCCCATTGCACTCTAGCGACTCCTGTGGCGGGCCAGAGGGTTTGGTTGGCTGGCATGTCCTTGTCCCATTGCACTCTAGGGGAGGGTTTGGTTGGCTGGCATGTCCTTGTCCCATTGCACTCTAGCGACTCCTGTGGCGGGCCGGGGGGTTTGGTTGGCTGGCATGTCCTTGTCCCATTGCACTCTAGGGGGGGGTTTGGTTGGCTGGCATGTCCTTGTCCCATTGCACTCTAGCGACTCCTGTGGCGGGCCAGAGGGTTTGGTTGGCTGGCATGTCCTTGTCCCATTGCACTCTAGGGGAGGGTTTGGTTGGCTGGCATGTCCTTGTCCCATTGCACTCTAGCGACTCCCTGTGGCGGGCTGGGCGCACACATACCGACATGTTCGCAAGCTGTGCGGTGTTTCCTCCGACACAATGGTGCTGCTGGCTTTCGGGTTGAGAAAAGCAGTGTGTCAGAAAGCAGTAGGGCTTGTCGGGTCGAGTTTCAGGGGACGTATGGCTCTCCAATTGTTCCTCTGCTGAGTCTGTACGGGAGTTCTAGCGATTGGAAAAGACTGTAACTAACAACTAGATATCACGAAATTGGGGATAAAAAGGGTCTGGCCTCTGGCCCAAATGGTAGCCTGTTCCCTGTTTAGTACACTACTTTAGACCAGAGTCCTATATAGTACACTGCTTTAGACCAGAGCCCTATATAGTACACTACTTTAGACCAGAGCCCTATATAGTGTACTACTTTAGACCAGGGCCCTATGGTAGTAACACACCCTGTTCCCTGTATAGTGCACTACTTTAGACCAGAGCCCTATATAGTGTACTACTTTAGACCAGTGCCCTATGGTAGTAACACACCCTGTTCCCTGTATAGTGCACTACTTTAGACCAGAGCCCTATATAGTACACTACTTTAGACCAGAGCCCTATATAGTGCACTACTTTAGACCAGAGCCCTATATAGGGTTTAACCCATGTAGAAGTGTTGTAGCTCAGGATTTAACCCATGTAGAAGTGTTGTAGCTCAGGATTTAACCCATGTAGAAGTGTTGTAGCGTTGTGGCTCAGGGTTTAACCCATGTAGAAGTGTTGTGGCTCAGGATTTAACCCAGGTAGAAGTGTTGTGGCTCAGGGTTTAACCCATGTAGTTGTTGGGTGACTGGTGTGGTGTAGTTGTTGGGTGACTGGTGTGGTGTAGTTGTTGGGTGACTGGTGTGGTGTAGTTGTTGGATGACTGGTGTGGTGTAGTTGTTGGGTGACTGGTGTGGTGTAGTTGTTGGGTGACTGGTACGGTGTAGTTGTTGGGTGACTGGTGTGGTATAGTTGTTGGGTGACTGGTGTGGTGTAGTTGTTGGATGACTGGTGTGGTGTAGTTGTTGGGTGACTGGTACGGTGTAGTTGTTGGATGACTGGTGTGGTGTAGTTGTTGGATGACTGGTACGGTGTAGTTGTTGGATGACTGGTGTGGTGTAGTTGTTGGATGACTGGTGTGGTGTAGTTGTTGGATGACTGGTACGGTGTAGTTGTTGGATGACTGGTGTGGTGTAGTTGTTGGATGACTGGTACGGTGTAGTTGTTGGATGACTGGTATGGTGTAGTTGTTGGATGACTGGTGTGGTGTAGTTGTTGGGTGACTGGTACGGTGTAGTTGTTGGATGACTGGTGTGGTGTAGTTGTTGGATGACTGGTACGGTGTAGTTGTTGGATGACTGGTGTGGTGTAGTTGTTGGGTGACTGGTGTGGTGTAGTTGTTGGATGACTGGTGTGGTGTAGTTGTTGGGTGACTGGTGTGGTGTAGTTGTTGGGTGACTGGTGTGGTGTAGTTGTTGGGTGACTGGTGTGGTATAGTTGTTGGGTGACTGGTGTGGTGTAGTTGTTGGATGACTGGTGTGGTGTAGTTGTTGGGTGACTGGTACGGTGTAGTTGTTGGATGACTGGTGTGGTGTAGTTGTTGGATGACTGGTGCGGTGTAGTTGTTGGATGACTGGTGTGGTGTAGTTGTTGGATGACTGGTGTGGTGTAGTTGTTGGGTGACTGGTGTGGTGTAGTTGTTGGATGACTGGTGCGGTGTAGTTGTTGGATGACTGGTGTGGTGTAGTTGTTGGATGACTGGTATGATGTAGTTGTTGGATGACTGGTGTGGTGTAGTTGTTGGATGACTGGTGTGGTGTAGTTGTTGGATGACTGGTACGGTGTAGTTGTTGGATGACTGGTGTGGTGTAGTTGTTGGATGACTGGTGTGGTGTAGTTGTTGGATGACTGGTACGGTGTAGTTATTAGATGACTGGTGTGGTGTAGTTGTTGGATGACTGGTGTGGTGTAGTTGTTGGATGACTGGTGTGGTGTAGTTGTTGGATGACTGGTACGGTGTAGTTGTTGGGTGACTGGTACGGTGTAGTTGTTGGATGACTGGTATGATGTAGTTGTTGGATGACTGGTGTGATGTAGTTGTTGGGTGACTGGTGTGGTGTAGTTGTTGGATGACTGGTGTGGTATAGTTGTTGGGTGACTGGTGTGGTGTAGTTGTTGGATGACTGGTGTGGTGTAGTTGTTGGATGACTGGTGTGGTGTAGTTGTTGGATGACTGGTGTGGTGTAGTTGTTGGCTGACTGGTACGGTGTAGTTATTAGATGACTGGTGTGGTGTAGTTGTTGGATGACTGGTGTGGTGTAGTTGTTGGATGACTGGTACGGTGTAGTTGTTGGATGACTGGTGTGGTGTAGTTGTTGGATGACTGGTACGGTGTAGTTGTTGGATGACTGGTGTGGTGTAGTTGTTGGATGACTGGTACGGTGTAGTTGTTGGATGACTGGTACGGTGTAGTTGTTGGATGACTGGTACGGTGTAGTTGTTGGGTGACTGGTGTGGTGTAGTTGTTGGATGACTGGTGTGGTGTAGTTGTTGGGTGACTGGTACGGTGTAGTTGTTGGATGACTGGTGTGGTGTAGTTGTTGGGTGACTGGTGTGGTGTAGTTGTTGGATGACTGGTGTGGTGTAGTTGTTGGGTGACTGGTACGGTGTAGTTGTTGGATGACTGGTGTGATGTAGTTGTTGGATGACTGGTGTGGTGTAGTTGTTGGGTGACTGGTACGGTGTAGTTGTTGGATGACTGGTGCGGTGTAGTTGTTGGATGACTGGTACGGTGTAGTTGTTGGATGACTGGTGCGGTGTAGTTGTTGGATGACTGGTGCGGTGTAGTTGTTGGATGACTGGTGTGGTGTAGTTGTTGGATGACTGGTACGGTGTAGTTGTTGGATGACTGGTGTGGTGTAGTTGTTGGATGACTGGTGCGGTGTAGTTGTTGGATGACTGGTACGGTGTAGTTGTTGGATGACTGGTGTGGTGTAGTTGTTGGATGACTGGTGTGGTGTAGTTATTGGATGACTGGTGGTGTAGTTGTTGGATGACTGGTGCGGTGTAGTTGTTGGATGACTGGTACGGTGTAGTTGTTGGATGACTGGTACGGTGTAGTTGTTGGATGACTGGTGCGGTGTAGTTGTTGGATGACTGGTGCGGTGTAGTTGTTGGGTGACTGGTGCGGTGTAGTTGTTGGATGACTGGTGTGGTGTAGTTGTTGGATGACTGGTTGCGGTGTAGTTGTTGGATGACTGGTACGGTGTAGTTGTTGGGTGACTGGTGTGGTGTAGTTGTTGGATGACTGGTACGGTGTAGTTGTTGGATGACTGGTGTGGTGTAGTTGTTGGATGACTGGTACGGTGTAGTTGTTGGATGACTGGTACGGTGTAGTTGTTGGGTGACTGGTACGGTGTAGTTGTTGGATGACTGGTACGGTGTAGTTGTTGGATGACTGGTACGGTGTAGTTGTTGGATGACTGGTACGGTGTAGTTGTTGGGTGACTGGTACGGTGTAGTTGTTGGATGACTGGTGTGGTGTAGTTGTTGGATGACTGGTACGGTGTAGTTGTTGGATGACTGGTACGGTGTAGTTGTT
The DNA here is from genome assembly GCF_034236695.1 of Oncorhynchus nerka. Taxonomy (NCBI): domain Eukaryota; kingdom Metazoa; phylum Chordata; class Actinopteri; order Salmoniformes; family Salmonidae; genus Oncorhynchus; species Oncorhynchus nerka. The sequence goes on from NW_027040479.1 coordinate 188,813, forward strand.
GGGTGACTGGTGTGGTGTAGTTGTTGGATGACTGGTACGGTGTAGTTGTTGGATGACTGGTGTGGTGTAGTTGTTGGATGACTGGTGCGGTGTAGTTGTTGGATGACTGGTGTGGTGTAGTTGTTGGATGACTGGTGCGGTGTAGTTGTTGGATGACTGGTGTGGTGTAGTTGTTGGATGACTGGTGTGGTGTAGTTGTTGGATGACTGGTGTGGTGTAGTTGTTGGATGACTGGTGTGGTGTAGTTGTTGGATGACTGGTGTGGTGTAGTTGTTGGATGACTGGTGCGGTGTAGTTGTTGGATGACTGGTGCGGTGTAGTTGTTGGGTGACTGGTACGGTGTAGTTGTTGGATGACTGGTGTGGTGTAGTTGTTGGATGACTGGTGCGGTGTAGTTGTTGGATGACTGGTACGGTGTAGTTGTTGGGTGACTGGTGTGGTGTAGTTGTTGGATGACTGGTACGGTGTAGTTGTTGGATGACTGGTGTGGTGTAGTTGTTGGATGACTGGTACGGTGTAGTTGTTGGATGACTGGTACGGTGTAGTTGTTGGGTGACTGGTACGGTGTAGTTGTTGGATGACTGATGCGGTGTAGTTGTTGGATGACTGGTGCGGTGTAGTTGTTGGATGACTGGTGCGGTGTAGTTGTTGGGTGACTGGTGCGGTGTAGTTGTTGGATGACTGGTACGGTGTAGTTGTTGGATGACTGGTACGGTGTAGTTGTTGGATGACTGGTACGGGTGTAGTTGTTGGGTGACTGGTGTGGTGTAGTTGTTGGATGACTGGTGCGGTGTAGTTGTTGGATGACTGGTGTGGTGTAGTTGTTGGATGACTGGTGCGGTGTAGTTGTTGGATGACTGGTACGGTGTAGTTGTTGGATGACTGGTACGGTGTAGTTGTTGGGTGACTGGTACGGTGTAGTTGTTGGATGACTGGTACGGTGTAGTTGTTGGATGACTGGTACGGTGTAGTTATTGGATGACTGGTACGGTGTAGTTATTAGATGACTGGTGTGGTGTAGTTGTTGGATGACTGGTACGGTGTAGTTGTTGGATGACTGGTACGGTGTAGTTGTTGGATGACTGGTACGGTGTGGTAATTGAGCGGTTTCACTGCAAGTACATTGTATGTTTTGTCAATTACATTTTTATAAAGAAAATATTCAGATGAAACATATTGTGCTTCTTATCACAGACTTACTTTGTGTCAAAGTTGAACAAGGCCTCTCTCCTCCTCACCAGTGAGTGTCATGATCAAAGATATGATCAAGATCCTCACATACAGTGTATGGTTTGGTCATTGTGCTGCCACAGAATGAATTGTGAGCAAGGCCTCAAAAAAGCTTTATATAACAGAGCTGTGAGAAAAGTTCTATATAAAAGAATGTCAGCTGATAGAATGTAATATAAAAGAATGTCAGCTGATAGAATGTAATATAAAAGAATGTCAGCTGATAGAATGTCAGCTGATAGAATGTAATATAAAAGAATGTCAGCTGATAGAATGTAATATAAAAGAATGTCAGCTGATAGAATGTAATTTAAAATAATGTCAGCTGATAGAATGTAATCTAAAAGAATGTCAGCTGATAGAATGTCAGCTGATAGAATGTAATATAAAAGAATGTCAGCTGATAGAATGTAATATAAAAGAATGTCAGCTGATAGAATGTAATATAAAAGAATGTCAGCTGATAGAATGTAATATAAAAGAATGTCAGCTGATAGAATGTCAGCTGATAGAATGTAATATAAAAGAATGTCAGCTGATAGAATGTAATATAAAAGAATGTCAGCTGATAGAATGTAATATAAAAGAAAGTCAGCTGATAGAATGTAATTTAAAATAATGTCAGCTGATAGAATGTAATATAAAAGAATGTCAGCTGATAGAATGTCAGCTGATAGAATGTAATATAAAAGAATGTCAGCTGATAGAATGTAATATAAAAGAATGTCAGCTGATAGAATGTAATATAAAAGAATGTCAGCTGATAGAATGTAATTTAAAATAATGTCAGCTGATAGAATGTAATATAAAAGAATGTCAGCTGATAGAATGTCAGCTGATAGAATGTAATATAAAAGAATGTCAGCTGATAGAATGTAATATAAAAGAATGTCAGCTGATAGAATGTAATATAAAAGAATGTCAGCTGGTAGAATGTAATATAAAAGAATGTCAGCTGATAGAATGTAATCTAAAAGAATGTCAGCTGATAGAATGTAATATAAAAGAATGTCAGCTGATAGAATGTAATATAAAAGAATGTCAGCTGATAGAATGTAATATAAAAGAATGTCAGCTGATAGAATGTAATATAAAAGAATGTCAGCTGATATAATGTAATATAAAAGAATGTCAGCTGATAGAATGTAATCTAAAAGAATGTCAGCTGATAGAATGTAATCTAAAAGAATGTCAGCTGATAGAATGTAATATAAAAGAATGTCAGCTGATAGAATGTAATCTAAAAGAATGTCAGCTGATAGAATGTAATATAAAAGAATGTCAGCTGATAGAATGTAATCTAAAAGAATGTCAGCTGATAGAATGTAATATAAAAGAATGTCAGCTGATAGAATGTAATATAAAAGAATGTCAGCTGATAGAATGTAATATAAAAGAATGTCAGCTGATAGAATGTAATATAAAAGAATGTCAGCTGATAGAATGTAATTTAAAATAATGTCAGCTGATAGAATGTAATATAAAAGAATGTCAGCTGATAGAATGTCAGCTGATAGAATGTAATATAAAAGAATGTCAGCTGATAGAATGTAATATAAAAGAATGTCAGCTGATAGAATGTAATATAAAAGAATGTCAGCTGGTAGAATGTAATATAAAAGAATGTCAGCTGATAGAATGTAATCTAAAAAGAATGTCAGCTGATAGAATGTAATATAAAAGAATGTCAGCTGATAGAATGTAATATAAAAGAATGTCAGCTGATAGAATGTAATATAAAAGAATGTCAGCTGATAGAATGTAATATAAAAGAATGTCAGCTGATAGAATGTAATATAAAAGAATGTCAGCTGATAGAATGTAATCTAAAAGAATGTCAGCTGATAGAATGTAATCTAAAAGAATGTCAGCTGATAGAATGTAATATAAAAGAATGTCAGCTGATAGAATGTAATCTAAAGAATGTCAGCTGATAGAATGTAATATAAAAGAATGTCAGCTGATAGAATGTAATCTAAAAGAATGTCAGCTGATAGAATGTAATATAAAAGAATGTCAGCTGATAGAATGTAATATAAAAGAATGTCAGCTGATAGAATGTAATATAAAAGAATGTCAGCTGATAGAATGTAATATAAAAGAATGTCAGCTGATAGAATGTAATCTAAAGAATGTCAGCTGATAGAATGTAATCTAAAAGAATGTCAGCTGATAGAATGTAATATAAAGAATGTCAGCTGATAGAATGTAATCTAAAAGAATGTCAGCTGATAGAATGTAATATAAAAGAATGTCAGCTGATAGAATGTAATCTAAAAGAATGTCAGCTGATAGAATGTAATATAAAAGAATGTCAGCTGATAGAATGTAATATAAAAGAATGTCAGCTGATAGAATGTAATCTAAAAGAATGTCAGCTGATAGAATGTAATCTAAAAGAATGTCAGAGGATAGAATGTAATATAAAATAATGTCAGAGGATAGAATGTAATATAAAAGAATGTCAGAGGATAGAATGTAATATAAAAGAATGTCAGCTGATAGAATGTCAGCTGATAGAATGTAATATAAAAGAATGTCAGCTGATAGAATGTAATATAAAAGAATGTCAGCTGGTAGAATGTAATATAAAAGAATGTCAGCTGATAGAATGTAATCTAAAAGAATGTCAGCTGATAGAATGTAATCTAAAAGAATGTCAGCTGATAGAATGTAATATAAAAGAATGTCAGCTGATAGAATGTAATATAAAAGAATGTCAGCTGATAGAATGTAATATAAAAGAATGTCAGCTGATAGAATGTAATATAAAAGAATGTCAGCTGATAGAATGTAATATAAAAGAATGTCAGCTGATAGAATGTAATATAAAAGAATGTCAGCTGATAGAATGTAATATAAAAGAATGTCAGAGGATAGAATGTAATATAAAAGAATGTCAGCTGATAGAATGTAATATAAAAGAATGTCAGCTGATAGAATGTAATATAAAAGAATGTCAGCTGATAGAATGTAATATAAAAGAATGTCAGCTGGTAGAATGTAATTTATAAGAATGTCAGAGGATAGAATGTAATATAAAAGAATGTCAGAGGATAGAATGTAATATAAAAGAATGTCAGAGGATAGAATGTAATATAAAAGAATGTCAGCTGATAGAATGTAATATAAAAGAATGTCAGCTGATAGAATGTAATATATAAGAATGTCAGCTGATAGAATGTAATATAAAAGAATGTCAGCTGATAGAATGTAATATAAAAGAATGTCAGCTGATAGAATGTAATATAAAAGAATGTCAGCTGATAGAATGTAATATAAAAGAATGTCAGCTGATAGAATGTAATATAAAAGAATGTCAGCTGATAGAATGTCAGCTGATAGAATGTAATATAAAAGAATGTCAGCTGATAGAATGTAATATAAAAGAATGTCAGCTGATAGAATGTAATATAAAAGAATGTCAGCTGATAGAATGTCATATAAAAGAATGTTGTCTAAATGTCCGCTAAAATAATGTAATCTAAAGAATGTCCGATGAATGAACGTCCGGGGAGAGATGGGGAGGCAGGGGGGGGGGGGGGGGGGAATAGAAAAGCAGGGGGGAGAGACGGTGTGGAGACTGGGAGGCAGGGCTCAGAGACAGTGGGGAGGGATGGGGAGACATAATAACAGGCAGGGAGAGACTAAATGAGAGGCCAACATCCTCTTGACTGGTTTATTGGCTGAAAAACGTCAGGCCTGTCTGGCTGTGAACAAGCAGGCGACTGAGTGACAGGAGATATTAGTTGTGGAATTACAGACCAAATTCTCTGTTCTAAATCACATTCCGGCTATGGAACACGGAACACGGAACATGGAACAGTAGATCCATACATTCCTCTGAGAGTTATATCTTCCTAATGCTTCTCTGTTATCAGGCCTTCTATCTCAGGTTAATGTCAGTGTTTTAAACAATTTACCTTCCTCTGTTATCAGGCCTTCTATCTCAGGTTAATGTCAGTGTTTTAAACAATTTACCTTCCTAAAATGCTTCTCTGTTATCAGGCCTTCTATCTCAGGTTGTCAGGGTTTTAAGACACTGTACTCTACTGTACTCTACTAATTTAATCAGTTCCTTGCAGAACATCGACCCACTAGCAACATGTTCTAGCAATTTCAACTCAGGTGTTTTCTACCTGAGAAGAGTGACTTACATTGTCATTTAATGTTTGTCTAGCTACATTTAGTTATATCCTTTAATGTTGGTCTAGTTACATTTAGTTACATCCTTTAACATTTACATTACATTTACATTTAAGTCATTTAGCAGACGCTCTTATCCAGAGCGACTTACAAATTGGTGCATTCACCTTATGACATCCAGTGGAACAGTAGTGCATCTAAATATTTTAAGGGGGAGGGGGGGTGAGAGGGATTACTTTATCCTATCCTAGGTATTCCTTAAAGAGGTGGGGTTTCAGGTGTCTCCGGAAGGTGGTGATTGACTCCGCTGTCCTGGCGTCGTGAGGGAGTTTGTTCCACCATTGGCGGGCCAGAGCAGCGAACAGTTTTGACTGGGCTGAGCGGGAACTGTACTTCCTCAGTGGTAGAGAGGCGAGCAGGCCAGAGGTGGATGAACGCAGTGCCCTTGTTTGGGTGTAGGGCCTGATCAGAGCCTGGAGGTACTGAGGTGCCGTTCCCCTCACAGCTCCGTAGGCGAGCACCATGGTCTTGTAGCGGATGCGAGCTTCAACTGGAAGCCAGTGGAGGGAGCGGAGGAGCGGGGTGACGTGAGAGAACTTGGGAAGGTTGAACACCAGACGGGCTGCGGCGTTCTGGATGAGTTGTAGGGGTTTAATGGCACAGGCAGGGAGCCCAGCCAACAGCGAGTTGCAGTAATCCAGACGGGAGATGACAAGTGCCTGGATTAGGACCTGCGCCGCTTCCTGTGTGAGGCAGGGTCGTACTCTGCGGATGTTGTAGAGCATGAACCTACAGGAACGGGCCATCGCCTTGATGTTAGTTGAGAACGACAGGGTGTTGTCCAGGATCACCCCAAGGTTCTTAGCGCTCTCGGAGGAGGACACAATGGAGTTGTCAACCGTGATGGCGAGATCATGGAACGGGCAGTCCTTCCCCGGGAGGAAGAGCAGCTCCGTATTGCCGAGGTTCAGCTTGAGGTGGTGATCCGTCATCCACACTGATATGTCTGCCAGACATGCAGAGATGCGATTCGCCACCTGGTCATCAGAAGGGGAAAGGAGAAGATTAATTGTGTGTCGTCTGCATAGCAATGATAGGAGAGACCATGTGAGGTTATGACAGAGCCAAGTGACTTGGTGTATAGCGAGAATAGGAGAGGGCCTAGAACAGAGCCCTGGGGGACACCAGTGGTGAGAGCACGTGGTGTGGAGACGGATTCTCGCCACGCCACCTGGTAGGAGCGACCTGTCAGGTAGGACGCAATCCAAGCGTGGGCCGCGCCGGAGATGCCCAACTCGGAGAGGGTGGAGAGGAGGATCTGATGGTTCACAGTATCGAAGGCAGCCGATAGGTCTAGAAGGATGAGAGCAGAGGAGAGAGAGTTAGCTTTAGCAGTGCGGAGCGCCTCCGTGATACAGAGAAGAGCAGTCTCAGTTGAATGACTAGTCTTGAAACCTGACTGATTTGTAGCAAGAAGGTCATTCTGAGAGAGATAGCGGGAGAGCTGGCCAAGGACGGCACGTTCAAGAGTTTTGGAGAGAAAAGAAAGAAGGGATACTGGTCTGTAGTTGTTGACATCGGAGGGATCGAGTGTAGGTTTTTTCAGAAGGGTTGCAACTCTCGCTCTCTTGAAGACGGAAGGGACGTAGCCAGCGGTCAGGGATGAGTTGATGAGCGAGGTGAGGTAAGGGAGAAGGTCTCCGGAAATGGTCTGGAGAAGAGAGGAGGGGATAGGGTCAAGCGGGCAGGTTGTTGGGCGGCCGGCCGACACAAGACGCAAGATTTCATCTGGAGAGAGAGGGGAGAAAGAGGTCAGAGCACAGGGTAGGGCAGTGTGAGCAGAACCAGCGGTGTCGTTTGACTTAGCAAACGAGGATCGGATGTCGTCGACCTTCTTTTCAAATTGGTTGACGAAGTCATCTGCAGAGAGGGAGGAGGGGGAGGGGAGGAGGATTCAGGAGGGAGGAGAAGGTTGCAATGTTTTAATGTTGGTCTAGTTACATTTAGTTACATCCTTTAGTTGGTCTAGTTACATTTAGTTACATCCTTTAGTTGGTCTAGTTACATTTAGTTATATTATTTAATGTTGGTCTAGTTACATTTAGTTACATCCTTTAATATTGGTCTAGTTACATTTAGTTACATCCTTTAGTTGGTCTAGTTACATTTAGTTACATCCTTTAATGTTGGTCTAGTTACATTTAGTTACATCCTTTAATGTTGGTCTAGTTACATTTAATTACATCCTTTAATGTTGGTCTAGTTACATTTAGTTACATCCTTTAATGTTGGTCTAGTTACATTTAGTTACATCCTTTAATGTTGATCTAGTTACATTTAGTTACATCCTTTAGTTGGTCTAGTTACATTTAGTTACATCCTTTAATGTTGGTCTAGTTACATTTAGTTACATCCTTTAATGTTGATCTAGTTACATTTAGTTACATCCTTTAGTTGGTCTAGTTACATTTAGTTACATCCTTTAGTTGGTCTAGTTACATTTAGTTACATCCTTTATTACTGGCCTAGTTACATTTAGTTACATCCTTTAGTTGGTCTAGTTACATTTAGTTACATCCTTTAGTTGGTCTAGTTACATTTAGTTACATCCTTTAGTTGGTCTAGTTACATTTAGTTACATCCTTTAGTTGGTCTAGTTACATTTAGTTACATCCTTTATTATTGGTCTAGTTACATTTAGTTACATCCTTTAATGTTGGTCTAGTTACATTTAGTTACATCCTTTATTATTGGCCTAGTTACATTTAGTTACATCCTTTAATGTTGGTCTAGTTACATTTAGTTACATCCTTTAATGTTGGTCTAGTTACATTTAGTTACATCCTTTAGTTGGTCTAGTTACATTTAGTTACATCCTTTAATGTTGGTCTAGTTACATTTAGTTACATCCTTTAATGTTGGTCTAGTTACATTTAGTTACATCCTTTAGTTGGTCTAGTTACATTTAGTTACATCCTTTAATGTTGGTCTAGTTACATTTAGTTACATCCTTTAATGTTGGTCTAGTTACATTTAGTTACATCCTTTAATGTTGGTCTAGTTACATTTAGTTACATCCTTTATTATTGGTCTAGTTACATTTAGTTACATCCTTTAATGTTGGTCTAGTTACATTTAGTTACATCCTTTAGTTGGTCTAGTTACATTTAGTTACATCCTTTAGTTGGTCTAGTTACATTTAGTTACATCCTTTAGTTGGTCTAGTTACATTTAGTTACATCCTTTATTATTGGTCTAGTTACATTTAGTTACATCCTTTAGTTGGTCTAGTTACATTTAGTTACATCCTTTAGTTGGTCTAGTTACATTTAGTTACATCCTTTATTATTGGTCTAGTTACATTTAGTTACATCCTTTATTATTGGCCTAGTTACATTTAGTTACATCCTTTAGTTGGTCTAGTTACATTTAGTTACATCCTTTAGTTGGTCTAGTTACATTTAGTTACATCCTTTAGTTGGTCTAGTTACATTTAGTTACATCCTTTAGTTGGTCTAGTTACATTTAGTTACATCCTTTAGTTGGTCTAGTTACATTTAGTTACATCCTTTAGTTGGTCTAGTTACATTTAGTTACATCCTTTAGTTGGTCTAGTTACATTTAGTTACATCCTTTAGTTGGTCTAGTTACATTTAGTTACATCCTTTAATGTTGGTCTAGTTACATTTAGTTACATCCTTTAATGTTGGTCTAGTTACATTTAGTTACATCCTTTAATGTTGGTCTAGTTACATTTAGTTACATCCTTTAGTTGGTCTAGTTACATTTAGTTACATCCTTTAGTTGGTCTAGTTACATTTAGTTACATCCTTTAGTTGGTCTAGTTACATTTAGTTACATCCTTTAGTTGGTCTAGTTACATTTAGTTACATCCTTTAGTTGGTCTAGTTACATTTAGTTACATCCTTTAGTTGGTCTAGTTACATTTAGTTACATCCTTTAGTTGGGGTAGTTACATTTAGTTACATCCTTTAGTTGGGGTAGTTACATTTAGTTACATCCTTTAGTTGGTCTAGTTACATTTAGTTACATCCTTTAGTTGGTCTAGTTACATTTAGTTACATCCTTTAGTTGGGGTAGTTACATTTAGTTACATCCTTTAGTTGGTCTAGTTACATTTAGTTACATCCTTTAATGTTGGTCTAGTTACATTTAGTTACATCCTTTATTTGGTCTAGTTACATTTAGTTACATCCTTTATTTGGTCTAGTTACATTTAGTTACATCCTTTAGTTGGTCTAGTTACATTTAGTTATATCCTTTAATGTTGGTCTAGTTACATTTAGTTACATCCTTTAGTTGGTCTAGTTACATTTAGTTACATCCTTTAATATTGGTCTAGTTACATTTAGTTACATCCTTTAGTTGGTCTAGTTACATTTAGTTACATCCTTTAGTTGGTCTAGTTACATTTAGTTACATCCTTTAGTTGGTCTAGTTACATTTAGTTACATCCTTTAGTTGGTCTAGTTACATTTAGTTACATCCTTTAGTTGGTCTAGTTCAATGTAATTGGAACTGCTTTGGTCTTCAGAGACACGTGGTAGAACTCTTTCTCTTAATGGTTCTGATTCATTTTCATGGAGCTTTATCAGCTGGGTTTCTCACAATGGTTCTGGTTCAAATCAATAACATGGTAACATTAGACTCCTCAGCTGAAATGACAAATCTGATCTGGGGTCAGGTATCTGACAACACAGAGCAACAGGTATTACCATACGACCAGCTGATTCTGATCTGGGGTCAGTTATCTGACAACACAGAGCAACAGGTATTACCATACGACCAGCTGATTCTGATCTGGGGTCAGTTATCTGACAACACAGAGCAACAGGTATTACCATACAACCAGCTGATTCTGATCTGGGGTCAGTTATCTGACAACACAGAACAACAGGTATTACCGTACGACCAGCTGATTCTGATCTGGGGTCAGTTATCTGACAACACAACCCAGAGCAACCAGCTGATTCTGATCTGGGGTCAGTTATCTGACAACACAGAGCAACAGGTATTACCATACGACCAGCTGATTCTGATCTGGGGTCAGTTATCTGACAACACAGAACAACAGGTATTACCGTACGACCAGCTGATTCTGATCTGGGGTCAGTTATCTGACAACACAGAGCAACAGGTATTACCATACAACCAGCTGATTCTGATCTGGGGTCAGTTATCTGACAACACAGAACAACAGGTATTACCGTACGACCAGCTGATTCTGATCTGGGGTCAGTTATCTGACAACACACAGCAACAGGTATTACCGTACGACCAGCTGATTCTGACCTGGGGTCAGTTATCTGACAACACAGAACAACAGGTATTACCGTACGACCAGCTGATTCTGACCTGGGGTCAGTTATCTGACAACACAGAGCAACAGGTATTACCGTACGACCAGCTGATTCTGATCTGGGGTCAGTTATCTGACAACACACAGCAACAGGTATTACCGTACGACCAGCTGATTCTGACCTGGGGTCAGTTATCTGACAACACAACACAGAACAACAGGTATTACCATACGACCAGCTGATTCTGATCTGGGGTCAGTTATCTGACAGAGCCACACTGGAGGAAGGGAGCGGAGGGAGGGAGGGCCAGACAGATGGAGGAGGAGGGGTAGATTGGACCAAATGAAGCCCAGAGAGAAACTGACACTCAGTTAAAGGTTAAACAGGCCACAGAAATGCCATCAAAATGCCATTTCAACAGGACTTGACCTTTTGGGGGCTTTCATCACATATAAAACTATAGGAAAACCGAACGTCTGTGGTGTGTGTGTGTGTGTGGTGTGTGTGGTGTGTGTGTGTGTGGTGTGTGGTGTGTGTGTGTGTGTGTGTGTGTGGTGTGTGTGTGTGTGTGTGTGTGTGTGTGTGTGTGTGTTGTGTGTGTAAGGGGGGGTTAGAGTCCAGTGGGGAAAAATGGGGTCAATCCCTGATGAAAAGGTTAAAACGTCTCTTTGATCTGTTACAACTAAGTCTGTTGATAAACAGCTTTAATCATGTCTGTTCCTGCTGGTAGAGGTCTGTTGATAAACAGCTTTAATCAGGTCTGTTCCTGCTGCTAGAGGTCTGTTGATAAACAGCTTTAATCAGGTCTGTTCCTGCTGGTAGAGGTCTGTTGATAAACAGCTTTAATCAGGTCTGTTCCTGCTGGTAGAGGTCTGTTCATAAACAGCTTTAATCAGGTCTGTTCCTGCTGGTAGAGGTCTGTTGATAAACAGCTTTAATCATGTCTGTGGATAAACAGCTTTAATCAGGTCTGTTCCTGCTGCTAGAGGTCTTTTGATAAACAGCTTTAATCATGTCTGTTGATAAACAGCTTTAATCAGGTCTGTTCCTGCTGGTAGAGGTCTTTTGATAAACAGCTTTAATCATGTCTGTTGATAAACAGCTTTAATCATGTCTGTTCCTGCTGGTAGAGGTCTGTTGATAAACAGCTTTAATCATGTCTGTTCCTGCTGGTAGAGGTCTGTTGATAAACAGCTTTAATCAGGTCTGTTCCTGCTGGTAGAGGTCTGTTGATAAACAGCTTTAATCAGGTCTGTTCCTGCTGGTAGAGGTCTGTTGATAAACAGCTTTAATCAGGTCTGTTCCTGCTGGTAGAGGTCTGTTCATAAACAGCTTTAATCAGGTCTGTTCCTGCTGGTAGAGGTCTGTTGATAAACAGCTTTAATCAGGTCTGTTCCTGCTGGTAGAGGTCTGTTGATAAACAGCTTTAATCAGGTCTGTTCCTGCTGCTAGAGGTCTGTTGATAAACAGCTTTAATCAGGTCTGTTCATAAACAGCTTTAATCAGGTCTGTTCCTGCTGGTAGAGGTCTGTTGATAAACAGCTTTAATCAGGTCTGTTCCTGCTGCTAGAGGTCTGTTGATAAACAGCTTTAATCATGTCTGTTCCTGCTGGTAGAGGTCTGTTGATAAACAGCTTTAATCAGGTCTGTTCCTGCTGGTAGAGGTCTGTTGATAAACAGCTTTAATCAGGTCTGTTCCTGCTGGTAGAGGTCTGTTGATAAACAGCTTTAATCAGGTCTGTTCCTGCTGGTAGAGGTCTGTTGATAAACAGCTTTAATCAGGTCTGTTCCTGCTGGTAGAGGTCTGTTGATAAACAGCTTTAATCAGGTCTGTTCCTGCTGGTAGAGGTCTGTTGATAAACAGCTTTAATCAGGTCTGTTCATAAACAGCTTTAATCAGGTCTGTTCCTGCTGGTAGAGGTCTGTTGATAAACAGCTTTAATCAGGTCTGTTCCTGCTGCTAGAGGTCTGTTGATAAACAGCTTTAATCATGTCTGTTCCTGCTGGTAGAGGTCTGTTGATAAACAGCTTTAATCATGTCTGTTCATAAACAGCTTTAATCAGGTCTGTTCCTGCTGGTAGAGGTCTGTTGATAAACAGCTTTAATCAGGTCTGTTGATAAACAGCTTTAATCAGGTCTGTTCCTGCTGCTAGAGGTCTGTTGATAAACAGCTTTAATCATGTCTGTTCCTGCTGGTAGAGGTCTGTTGATAAACAGCTTTAATCAGGTCTGTTCCTGCTGGTAGAGGTCTGTTGATAAACAGCTTTAATCAGGTCTGTTCCTGCTGGTAGAGGTCTGTTGATAAACAGCTGTTAAAGAAATGTCTCTTTGTCTGCCTGTCCTACTGATGCTGATATGAATTGAACTGTTTTGCAATTAAACTGTGATAATGACAATTCGTCTAAAACCCAATTGGAAGGCTTGAAGCCTGTTTGATAGGCAGATCTCTCCACAGAGCCGTCAGACTACTACTTTAGACCAGGACCATATAGAACCCCATTCCCTATATAGTGCACAACTTTAGACCAGGACCATATAGAACCCTATTCCCTATATATAGTGCACTACTTTAGAACAGGGCCCTACAGAACCCTATTCCCTATATAGTGCACAACTTTAGACCAGGACCATATAGAACCCTATTCCCTATATATAGGCACTACTTTAGACCAGGGCCCTATAGAACCCTATTCCCTATATAGTGCACAACTTTAGACAGGGCACTATAGAACCCCATTCCCTATATATAGTGCACTACTTTAGAACAGGGCCCTACAGAACCCTATTCCCTATATGTGCACACAGCTTTAACCAGGACCATATAGAACCCTATTCCCTATATATAGGCACTACTTTAGACCAGGGCCCTATAGAACCCTATTCCCTATATAGTGCACTACTTTAGACCAGGGCACTATAGAACCCTATTCCCTATATAGTGCACTACTTTAGACCAGGACCATATAGAACCCTATTCCCTATATATAGTGCACTACTTTCGACCAGGACCATATAGAACCCTATTCCCTATATAGTGCACAACTTTAGACAGGGCACTATAGAACCCTATTCCCTATATAGTGCACTACTTTCGACCAGGACCATATAGAACCCTATTCCCTATATAGTGCACAACTTTAGACAGGGCACTATAGAACCCTATTCCCTATATATAGTGCACTACTTTAGACAAGGCACTATAGAACCCTATTCCCTATATAGTACACTACTTTAGACAGGGCCCTATAGAACCCTATTCCCTATATAGTACACTACTTTAGAACAGGGCCCTACAGAACCCTATTCCCTATATAGTGCACTACTTTAGACAGGGCACTATAGAACCCTATTCCCTATATAGTACACTACTTTAGACCAGGACCCTATAGAACCCTAGTCCCTATATAGTGCACTACTTTAGACCAGGGCCCTATAGAACCCTATTCCCTATATAGTGCACTACTTTAGACAGGGCACTATAGAACCCTATTCCCTATATAGTACACTACTTTAGACCAGGACCCTATAGAACCCTAGTCCCTATATAGTGCACTACTTTAGACCAGGACCCTATAGAACCCTAGTCCCTATATAGTGCACTACTTTAGACCAGGGCCCTATAGAACCCTATTCCCTATATAGTGCACTACTTTAGACCAGAGCCCTATAGAACCCTATTCCCTATATAGTGCACTACTTTAGACCAGAGCCCTATAGAACCCTATTCCCTATATAGTGCACTACCTTAGGACAGGGCCCTATGACACCCTATTCCCTATATAGTGCACTACTTTAGACCAGGGCCCTATAGAACCCTAGTCCCTATATAGTGCACTACTTTAGACCAGGGCCCTATAGAACCCTATTCCCTATATAGTGCACTACTTTAGACAGGGCACTATAGAACCCTATTCCCTATATAGTACACTACTTTAGACCAGGACCCTATAGAACCCTAGTCCCTATATAGTGCACTACTTTAGACCAGGGCCCTATAGAACCCTATTCCCTATATAGTGCACTACTTTAGACCAGAGCCCTATAGAACCCTATTCCCTATATAGTGCACTACTTTAGACCAGAGCCCTATAGAACCCTATTCCCTACATAGTGCACTACTTTAGTCCAGAGCCATATAGAACCCTATTCCCTACATAGTGCACTACTTTAGACCAGAGCCATATAGAACCCTATTCCCTACATAGTGCACTACTTTAGACCAGAGCCATATAGAACCCTATTCCCTATATAGTACACTACTTTAGACCAGGGCCCTACAGAACCCTATTCCCTATATAGTGCACTACTTTAGACAGGGCACTATAGAACCCTATTCCCTATATAGTACACTACTTTAGACCAGGACCCTATAGAACCCTAGTCCCTATATAGTGCACTACTTTAGACCAGGGCCCTATAGAACCCTATTCCCTATATAGTGCACTACTTTAGACCAGAGCCCTATAGAACCCTATTCCCTATATAGTACACTAGTTTAGACCAGAGCCATATAGAACCCTATTCCCTACATAGTGCACTACTTTAGACAGGGCCCTATAGAACCCTATTCCCTACATAGTGCACTACTTTAGACCAGAGCCCTATAGAACACACTGATGCTGTGTTGATGGATGGGCCCTTCACTCCTCTGATCTTTGCTCATCCTCCCTCCTCCAGGCTTTTCATCACATCGTAGAGACGGGAACATAGAAACGGCGCTACCAGAGATATCTGTGTTGAGAAATGGGATGCATTCTCCATGCAGATTCCAAGGGCAAAGATTGAATCTAACCTGAGAACATGTTCTGATTCAGTGGCCAAATTCCTGAGTGTCTTGTATTTCTGATAACATGTGAAACATGCCTTAGTTGAAGGTCAAATGGGCTTTAGAAATTAAAATATTATAATAATGATAATTATTATTAGTAGTAGTATGTGGACGCTCAGAGAACTACAACCTTCCAGAACACTCAGAGAACTACAACCTTTCACAGCACTCAGAGAACTACAACCTTCCCTAACACTCAGAGAACTACAACCTTCCCTAACACTCAGAGAACTACATCCTTCCCTAACACTCAGAGAACTACATCCTTCCAGAACACTCAGAGAACTACATCCTTCCAGAACACTCAGAGAACTACAACCTTCCCTAACACTCAGAGAACTACATCCTTCCAGAACACTCAGAGAACTACAACCTTCCAGAACACTCAGAGAACTACAGCCTTCCCTAACACTCAGAGAACTACATCCTTCCAGAACACTCAGAGAACTACAACCTTCCAGAACACTCAGAGAACTACAGCCTTCCAGAACACTCAGAGAGCTACAACCTTCCAGAACACTCAGAGAACTACAACCTTCCCTAACACTCAGAGAACTACAACCTTCCCTAACACTCAGAGAACTACAACCTTCCCTAACACTCAGAGAACTACAACCTTCCAGAACACTCAGAGAACTACAACCTTCCCTAACACTCAGAGAACTACAACCGTCCAGAACACTCAGAGAACTACAACCTTCCCTAACACTCAGAGAACTACATCCTTCCAGAACACTCAGAGAACTACATCCTTCCAGAACACTCAGAGAACTACAACCTTCCCTAACACTCAGAGAACTACATCCTTCCCTAACACCCCGAGAACTACAACCTTCCATAACACTCAGAGAACTACAACCTCCCAGAACACTCTGTCTCCCTTCACCTCTCTCTCGCTCTCTCTCTCTCTGCACCTATCTCTCCCTCCCCCTGCCTCCCCCGGCCCAGAATGCAACAGTGCACAACAGTAATTAATATCATCAAGGTCAATTATGTTCTAGTTTAAATCCTAATGAGGAAAGCCTCCCTGAGGTTGTTATTAGAAATAGGCTCTTTAGCAGGAAAATAGGTCTACATAAGATATATATTATGGGATAGAAGAAGACCAGTACCAGGTGTTTTTCTCCTGGTATTATGTTTAGGAGGTAGTGTAGACAGGACCAGGTGTATTTCTCCTGGTATCATTCTATGTTTAGGAGGTAGTGTAGACAGGACCAGGTGTATTTCTCCTGGTATCATTCTATGTTTAGGAGGTAGTGTAGACAGGACCAGGTGTATTTCTCCTGGTATCATTCTATGTTTAGGAGATAGTGTAGACAGGACCAGGTGTATTTCTCCTGGTATTATGTTTAGGAGGTAGTGTAGACAGGACCAGGTGTATTTCTCCTGGTATCATTCTATGTTTAGGAGGTAGTGTAGACAGGACCAGGTGTATTTCTCCTGGTATCATTCTATGTTTAGGAGGTAGTGTAGACAGGACCAGGTGTATTTCTCCTGGTATCATTCTATGTTTAGGAGGTAGTGTAGACAGGACCAGGTGTATTTCTCCTGGTATTATGTTTAGGAGGTAGTGTAGACAGGACCAGGTGTATTTCTCCTGGTATCATTCTATGTTTAGGAGGTAGTGTAGACAGGACCAGGTGTATTTCTCCTGGTATTATGTTTAGGAGGTAGTGTAGACAGGACCAGGTGTATTTCTACTGGTATCATTCTATGTTTATGAGGTAGTGTAGACAGGACCAGGTGTATTTCTCCTGGTATCATTCTATGTTTAGGAGGTAGTGTAGACAGGACCAGGTGTATTTCTCCTGGTATCATTCTATGTTTAGGAGGTAGTGTAGACAGGACCAGGTGTTTTTCTCCTGGTATCATTCTATGTTTAGGAGGTAGTGTAGACAGGACCAGGTGTATTTCTCCTGGTATCATTCTATGTTTAGGAGGTAGTGTAGACAGGACCAGGTGTATTTCTACTGGTATTATGTTTAGGAGGTAGTGTAGACAGGACCAGGTGTTTTTCTACTGGTATCATTCTGTGTTTAGGAGGTAGTGTAGACAGGACCAGGTGTATTTCTCCTGGTATCATTCTATGTTTAGGAGGTAGTGTAGACAGGACCAGGTGTATTTCTCCTGGTATCATTCTATGTGTAGGAGGTAGTGTAGACAGGACCAGGTGTATTTCTACTGGTATCATTCTATGTGTAGGAGGTAGTGTAGACAGGACCAGGTGTATTTCTACTGGTATCATTCTGTGTTTAGGAGGTAGTGTAGACAGGACCAGGTGTTTTTCTCCTGGTATCATTCTATGTTTAGGAGGTAGTGTAGACAGGACCAGGTGTATTTCTACTGGTATTATGTTTAGGAGGTAGTGTAGACAGGACCAGGTGTAATTCTCCTGGTATTATGTTTAGGAGGTAGTGTAGACAGGACCAGGTGTATTTCTACTGGTATTATGTTTAGGAGGTAGTGTAGACAGGACCAGGCGTTTTTCTCCTGGTATCATTCTATGTTTAGGAGGTAGTGTAGACAGGACCAGGTGTAATTCTCCTGGTATTATGTTTAGGAGGTAGTGTAGACAGGACCAGGTGTTTTTCTCCTGGTATTATGTTTAGGAGGTAGTGTAGACAGGACCAGGTGTATTTCTCCTGGTATCATTCTATGTTTAGGAGGTAGTGTAGACAGGACCAGGTGTTTTTCTCCTGGTATTATGTTTAGGGGGTAGTGTAGACAGGACCAGGTGTATTTTTCTCCTGGTATCATTCTGTGTTTAGGAGGTAGTGTAGACAGGACCAGGTGTTTTTCTCCTGGTATCATTCTATGTTTAGGAGGTAGTGTAGACAGGACCAGGTGTATTTCTCCTGGTATTATGTGTAGGAGGTAGTGTAGACAGGACCAGGTGTATTTCTCCTGGTATTATGTGTAGGAGGTAGTGTAGACAGGACCAGGTGTATTTCTCCTGGTATTATGTTTAGGAGGTAGTGTAGACAGGACCAGGTGTATTTCTACTGGTATTATGTTTAGGAGGTAGTGTAGACAGGACCAGGTGTTTTTCTCCTGGTATCATTCTATGTTTAGGAGGTAGTGTAGACAGGACCAGGTGTATTTCTCCTGGTATTATGTTTAGGAGGTAGTGTAGACAGGACCAGGTGTATTTCTCCTGGTATTATGTTTAGGAGGTAGTGTAGACAGGACCAGGTGTATTTCTACTGGTATCATTCTATGTTTAGGAGGTAGTGTAGACAGGACCAGGTGTATTTCTCCTGGTATCATTCTATGTTTATGAGGTAGTGTAGACAGGACCAGGTGTATTTCTCCTGGTATTATGTTTAGGAGGTAGTGTAGACAGGACCAGGTGTATTTCTACTGGTATCATTCTATGTTTAGGAGGTAGTGTAGACAGGACCAGGTGTATTTCTCCTGGTATCATTCTATGTTTAGGAGGTAGTGTAGACAGGACCAGGTGTATTTCTCCTGGTATCATTCTATGTTTAGGAGGTAGTGTAGACAGGACCAGGTGTATTTCTCCTGGTATTATGTTTAGGAGGTAGTGTAGACAGGACCAGGTGTATTTCTCCTGGTATTATGTTTAGGAGGTAGTGTAGACAGGACCAGGTGTTTTTCTCCTGGTATTATGTTTAGGAGGTAGTGTAGACAGGACCAGGTGTATTTCTCCTGGTATTATGTTTAGGAGGTAGTGTAGACAGGACCAGGTGTATTTCTACTGGTATTATGTTTAGGAGGTAGTGTAGACAGGACCAGGTGTATTTCTCCTGGTATCATTCTATGTTTAGGAGGTAGTGTAGACAGGACCAGGTGTATTTCTCCTGGTATCATTCTATGTTTAGGAGGTAGTGTAGACAGGACCAGGTGTATTTCTCCTGGTATCATTCTATGTTTAGGAGGTAGTGTAGACAGGACCAGGTGTATTTCTCCTGGTATTATGTTTAGGAGGTAGTGTAGACAGGACCAGGTGTATTTCTCCTGGTATTATGTTTAGGAGGTAGTGTAGACAGGACCAGGTGTTTTTCTCCTGGTATCATTCTATGTTTAGGAGGTAGTGTAGACAGGACCAGGTGTATTTCTACTGGTATTATGTTTAGGAGGTAGTGTAGACAGGACCAGGTGTATTTCTCCTGGTATCATTCTATGTTTAGGAGGTAGTGTAGACAGGACCAGGTGTTTTCTCCTGGTATCATTCTATGTTTAGGAGGTATTGTAGACAGGACCAGGTGTATTTCTCCTGGTATCATTCTATGTTTAGGAGGTAGTGTAGACAGGACCAGGTGTTTTTCTCCTGGTATCATTCTATGTTTAGGAGGTAGTGTAGACAGGACCAGGTGTATTTCTCCTGGTATCATTCTATGTTTAGGAGGTAGTGTAGACAGGACCAGGTGTTTTTCTCCTGGTATCATTCTAGGTTTAGGAGGTAGTGTAGACAGGACCAGGTGTTTTCTCCTGGTATCATTCTATGTTTAGGAGGTAGTGTAGACAGGACCAGGTGTATTTCTCCTGGTATCATTCTATGTTTAGGAGGTAGTGTAGACAGGACCAGGTGTATTTCTCCTGGTATCATTCTATGTTTAGGAGGTAGTGTAGACAGGACCAGGTGTATTTCTCCTGGTATCATTCTATGTTTAGGAGGTAGTGTAGACAGGACCAGGTGTTTTTCTCCTGGTATCATTCTATGTTTAGGAGGTAGTGTAGACAGGACCAGGTGTATTTCTACTGGTATTATGTTTAGGAGGTAGTGTAGACAGGACCAGGTGTATTTCTCCTGGTATTATGTTTAGGAGGTAGTGTAGACAGGACCAGGTGTTTTTCTACTGGTATTATGTTTAGGAGGTAGTGTAGACAGGACCAGGTGTTTTTCTCCTGGTATCATTCTATGTTTAGGAGGTAGTGTAGACAGGACCAGGTGTAATTCTCCTGGTATTATGTTTAGGAGGTAGTGTAGACAGGACCAGGTGTTTTTCTCCTGGTATTATGTTTAGGAGGTAGTGTAGACAGGACCAGGTGTATTTCTCCTGGTATCATTCTATGTTTAGGAGGTAGTGTAGACAGGACCAGGTGTATTTCTCCTGGTATCATTCTATGTTTAGGAGGTAGTGTAGACAGGACCAGGTGTTTTTCTCCTGGTATCAATCTATGTTTAGGAGGTAGTGTAGACAGGACCAGGTGTATTTCTCCTGGTATCATTCTATGTTTAGGAGGTAGTGTAGACAGGACCAGGTGTTTTTCTCCTGGTATTATGTTTAGGGGGTAGTGTAGACAGGACCAGGTGTTTTTCTCCTGGTATCATTCTGTGTTTAGGAGGTAGTGTAGACAGGACCAGGTGTTTTTCTCCTGGTATCATTCTATGTTTAGGAGGTAGTGTAGACAGGACCAGGTGTATTTCTCCTGGTATTATGTGTAGAAGGTAGTGTAGACAGGACCAGGTGTATTTCTCCTGGTATTATGTGTAGGAGGTAGTGTAGACAGGACCAGGTGTATTTCTCCTGGTATTATGTTTAGGAGGTAGTGTAGACAGGACCAGGTGTATTTCTCCTGGTATCATTCTATGTTTAGGAGGTAGTGTAGACAGGACCAGGTGTATTTCTCCTGGTATCATTCTATGTTTAGGAGGTAGTGTAGACAGGACCAGGTGTATTTCTCCTGGTATCATTCTATGTTTAGGAGGTAGTGTAGACAGGACCAGGTGTATTTCTCCTGGTATCATTCTATGTTTAGGAGGTAGTGTAGACAGGACCAGGTGTATTTCTACTGGTATTATGTTTAGGAGGTAGTGTAGACAGGACCAGGTGAATTTCTCCTGGTATCATTCTATGTTTAGGAGGTAGTGTAGACAGGACCAGGTGTATTTCTCCTGGTATCATTCTATGTTTAGGAGGTAGTGTAGACAGGACCAGGTGTATTTCTACTGGTATTATGTGTAGGAGGTAGTGTAGACAGGACCAGGTGTATTTCTCCTGGTATCATTCTATGTTTAGGAGGTAGTGTAGACAGGACCAGGTGTATTTCTCCTGGTATCATTCTATGTTTAGGAGGTAGTGTAGACAGGACCAGGTGTTTTTCTCCTGGTATCATTCTATGTTTAGGAGGTAGTGTAGACAGGACCAGGTGTTTTTCTCCTGGTATTATGTTTAGGAGGTAGTGTAGACAGGACCAGGTGTATTTCTCCTGGTATCATTCTATGTTTAGGAGGTAGTGTAGACAGGACCAGGTGTTTTTCTCCTGGTATTATGTTTAGGAGGTAGTGTAGACAGGACCAGGTGTATTTCTACTGGTATTATGTTTAGGAGGTAGTGTAGACAGGACCAGGTGTTTTTCTCCTGGTATCATTCTATGTTTAGGAGGTAGTGTAGACAGGACCAGGTGTATTTCTCCTGGTATTATGTTTAGGAGGTAGTGTAGACAGGACCAGGTGTATTTCTCCTGGTATTATGTTTAGGAGGTAGTGTAGACAGGACCAGGTGTATTTCTACTGGTATCATTCTATGTTTAGGAGGTAGTGTAGACAGGACCAGGTGTATTTCTCCTGCTATCATTCTATGTTTATGAGGTAGTGTAGACAGGACCAGGTGTATTTCTCCTGGTATTATGTTTAGGAGGTAGTGTAGACAGGACCAGGTGTATTTCTCCTGGTATCATTCTATGTTTAGGAGGTAGTGTAGACAGGACCAGGTGTATTTCTCCTGGTATCATTCTATGTTTAGGAGGTAGTGTAGACAGGACCAGGTGTATTTCTCCTGGTATCATTCTATGTTTAGGAGGTAGTGTAGACAGGACCAGGTGTATTTCTCCTGGTATTATGTTTAGGAGGTAGTGTAGACAGGACCAGGTGTATTTCTCCTGGTATTATGTTTAGGAGGTAGTGTAGACAGGACCAGGTGTTTTTCTCCTGGTATCATTCTATGTTTAGGAGGTAGTGTAGACAGGACCAGGTGTATTTCTACTGGTATTATGTTTAGGAGGTAGTGTAGACAGGACCAGGTGTATTTCTCCTGGTATCATTCTATGTTTAGGAGGTAGTGTAGACAGGACCAGGTGTTTTTCTCCTGGTATCATTCTATGTTTAGGAGGTATTGTAGACAGGACCAGGTGTATTTCTCCTGGTATCATTCTATGTTTAGGAGGTAGTGTAGACAGGACCAGGTGTTTTTCTCCTGGTATCATTCTATGTTTAGGAGGTAGTGTAGACAGGACCAGGTGTATTTCTCCTGGTATCATTCTATGTTTAGGAGGTAGTGTAGACAGGACCAGGTGTTTTTCTCCTGGTATCATTCTATGTTTAGGAGGTAGTGTAGACAGGACCAGGTGTAATTCTCCTGGTATTATGTTTAGGAGGTAGTGTAGACAGGACCAGGTGTTTTTCTCCTGGTATTATGTTTAGGAGGTAGTGTAGACAGGACCAGGTGTATTTCTCCTGGTATCATTCTATGTTTAGGAGGTAGTGTAGACAGGACCAGGTGTTTTTCTCCTGGTATCAATCTATGTTTAGGAGGTAGTGTAGACAGGACCAGGTGTATTTCTCCTGGTATCATTCTATGTTTAGGAGGTAGTGTAGACAGGACCAGGTGTTTTTCTCCTGGTATTATGTTTAGGGGGTAGTTCCAGGTGTATTTCTCCTGGTATTATGTTTAGGAGGTAGTGTAGACAGGACCAGGTGTTTTTCTCCTGGTATCATTCTATGTTTAGGAGGTAGTGTAGACAGGACCAGGTGTATTTCTACTGGTATTATGTTTAGGAGGTAGTGTAGACAGGACCAGGTGTATTTCTCCTGGTATCATTCTATGTTTAGGAGGTAGTGTAGACAGGACCAGGTGTATTTCTCCTGGTATCATTCTATGTTTAGGAGGTAGTGTAGACAGGACCAGGTGTTTTTCTCCTGGTATTATGTTTAGGGGGTAGTGTAGACAGGACCAGGTGTATTTCTCCTGGTATTATGTTTAGGAGGTAGTGTAGACAGGACCAGGTGTTTTTCTCCTGGTATCATTCTATGTTTAGGAGGTAGTGTAGACAGGACCAGGTGTATTTCTCCTGGTATTATGTTTAGGAGGTAGTGTAGACAGGACCAGGTGTATTTCTCCTGGTATCATTCTATGTTTAGGAGGTAGTGTAGACAGGACCAGGTGTTTTTCTCCTGGTATCATTCTATGTTTAGGAGGTATTGTAGACAGGACCAGGTGTATTTCTCCTGGTATCATTCTATGTTTAGGAGGTAGTGTAGACAGGACCAGGTGTTTTTCTCCTGGTATCATTCTATGTTTAGGAGGTAGTGTAGACAGGACCAGGTGTATTTCTCCTGGTATCATTCTATGTTTAGGAGGTAGTGTAGACAGGACCAGGTGTTTTTCTCCTGGTATCATTCTATGTTTAGGAGGTAGTGTAGACAGGACCAGGTGTAATTCTCCTGGTATTATGTTTAGGAGGTAGTGTAGACAGGACCAGGTGTTTTTCTCCTGGTATTATGTTTAGGAGGTAGTGTAGACAGGACCAGGTGTATTTCTCCTGGTATCATTCTATGTTTAGGAGGTAGTGTAGACAGGACCAGGTGTTTTTCTCCTGGTATCAATCTATGTTTAGGAGGTAGTGTAGACAGGACCAGGTGTATTTCTCCTGGTATCATTCTATGTTTAGGAGGTAGTGTAGACAGGACCAGGTGTTTTTCTCCTGGTATTATGTTTAGGGGGTAGTGTAGACAGGACCAGGTGTTTTTCTCCTGGTATCATTCTGTGTTTAGGAGGTAGTGTAGACAGGACCAGGTGTTTTCTCCTGGTATCATTCTATGTTTAGGAGGTAGTGTAGACAGGACCAGGTGTATTTCTCCTGGTATTATGTGTAGGAGGTAGTGTAGACAGGACCAGGTGTATTTCTCCTGGTATTATGTGTAGGAGGTAGTGTAGACAGGACCAGGTGTATTTCTCCTGGTATTATGTTTAGGAGGTAGTGTAGACAGGACCAGGTGTATTTCTCCTGGTATTATGTTTAGGAGGTAGTGTAGACAGGACCAGGTGTATTTCTCCTGGTATCATTCTATGTTTAGGAGGTAGTGTAGACAGGACCAGGTGTATTTCTCCTGGTATCATTCTATGTTTAGGAGGTAGTGTAGACAGGACCAGGTGTATTTCTCCTGGTATCATTCTATGTTTAGGAGGTAGTGTAGACAGGACCAGGTGTATTTCTACTGGTATTATGTTTAGGAGGTAGTGTAGACAGGACCAGGTGTATTTCTCCTGGTATCATTCTATGTTTAGGAGGTAGTGTAGACAGGACCAGGTGTATTTCTCCTGGTATCATTCTATGTTTAGGAGGTAGTGTAGACAGGACCAGGTGTATTTCTACTGGTATTATGTTTAGGAGGTAGTGTAGACAGGACCAGGTGTATTTCTCCTGGTATCATTCTATGTTTAGGAGGTAGTGTAGACAGGACCAGGTGTATTTCTCCTGGTATCATTCTATGTTTAGGAGGTAGTGTAGACAGGACCAGGTGTATTTCTCCTGGTATTATGTTTAGGAGGTAGTGTAGACAGGACCAGGTGTATTTCTCCTGGTATCATTCTATGTTTAGGAGGTAGTGTAGACAGGACCAGGTGTTTTTCTCCTGGTATTATGTTTAGGAGGTAGTGTAGACAGGACCAGGTGTATTTCTCCTGGTATCATTCTATGTTTAGGAGGTAGTGTAGACAGGACCAGGTGTTTTTCTCCTGGTATCATTCTATGTTTAGGAGGTAGTGTAGACAGGACCAGGTGTATTTCTCCTGGTATCATTCTATGTTTAGGAGGTAGTGTAGACAGGACCAGGTGTATTTCTACTGGTATTATGTTTAGGAGGTAGTGTAGACAGGACCAGGTGTATTTCTCCTGGTATCATTCTATGTTTAGGAGGTAGTGTAGACAGGACCAGGTGTTTTTCTCCTGGTATCATTCTATGTTTAGGAGGTAGTGTAGACAGGACCAGGTGTATTTCTCCTGGTATTATGTTTAGGAGGTAGTGTAGACAGGACCAGGTGTATTTCTCCTGGTATTATGTTTAGGAGGTAGTGTAGACAGGACCAGGTGTATTTCTACTGGTATTATGTTTAGGAGGTAGTGTAGACAGGACCAGGTGTTTTTCTCCTGGTATCATTCTATGTTTAGGAGGTAGTGTAGACAGGACCAGGTGTATTTCTCCTGGTATTATGTTTAGGAGGTAGTGTAGACAGGACCAGGTGTATTTCTCCTGGTATTATGTTTAGGAGGTAGTGTAGACAGGACCAGGTGTATTTCTCCTGGTATCATTCTATGTTTAGGAGGTAGTGTAGACAGGACCAGGTGTATTTCTCCTGGTATCATTCTATGTTTATGAGGTAGTGTAGACAGGACCAGGTGTATTTCTCCTGGTATTATGTTTAGGAGGTAGTGTAGACAGGACCAGGTGTATTTCTCCTGGTATCATTCTATGTTTAGGAGGTAGTGTAGACAGGACCAGGTGTATTTCTCCTGGTATCATTCTATGTTTAGGAGGTAGTGTAGACAGGACCAGGTGTATTTCTCCTGGTATCATTCTATGTTTAGGAGGTAGTGTAGACAGGACCAGGTGTATTTCTCCTGGTATCAATCTATGTTTAGGAGATAGTGTAGACAGGACCAGGTGTATTTCTCCTGGTATCATTCTATGTTTAGGAGGTAGTGTAGACAGGACCAGGTGTATTTCTCCTGGTATTATGTTTAGGAGGTAGTGTAGACAGGACCAGGTGTATTTCTCCTGGTATCATTCTATGTTTAGGAGGTAGTGTAGACAGGACCAGGTGTTTTTCTCCTGGTATCATTCTATGTTTAGGAGGTAGTGTAGACAGGACCAGGTGTTTTTCTCCTGGTATCATTCTATGTTTAGGAGGTAGTGTAGACAGGACCAGGTGTATTTCTACTGGTATTATGTTTAGGAGGTAGTGTAGACAGGACCAGGTGTATTTCTCCTGGTATTATGTTTAGGAGGTAGTGTAGACAGGACCAGGTGTATTTCTCCTGGTATTATGTTTAGGAGGTAGTGTAGACAGGACCAGGTGTTTTTCTCCTGGTATTATGTTTAGGAGGTAGTGTAGACAGGACCAGGTGTATTTCTCCTGGTATTATGTTTAGGAGGTAGTGTAGACAGGACCAGGTGTATTTCTACTGGTATTATGTTTAGGAGGTAGTGTAGACAGGACCAGGTGTATTTCTCCTGGTATCATTCTATGTTTAGGAGGTAGTGTAGACAGGACCAGGTGTATTTCTCCTGGTATCATTCTATGTTTAGGAGGTAGTGTAGACAGGACCAGGTGTATTTCTCCTGGTATCATTCTATGTTTAGGAGGTAGTGTAGACAGGACCAGGTGTATTTCTCCTGGTATTATGTTTAGGAGGTAGTGTAGACAGGACCAGGTGTATTTCTCCTGGTATTATGTTTAGGAGGTAGTGTAGACAGGACCAGGTGTTTTTCTCCTGGTATCATTCTATGTTTAGGAGGTAGTGTAGACAGGACCAGGTGTATTTCTACTGGTATTATGTTTAGGAGGTAGTGTAGACAGGACCAGGTGTATTTCTCCTGGTATCATTCTATGTTTAGGAGGTAGTGTAGACAGGACCAGGTGTTTTTCTCCTGGTATCATTCTATGTTTAGGAGGTATTGTAGACAGGACCAGGTGTATTTCTCCTGGTATTATGTTTAGGAGGTAGTGTAGACAGGACCAGGTGTATTTCTCCTGGTATTATGTTTAGGAGGTAGTGTAGACAGGACCAGGTGTATTTCTACTGGTATTATGTTTAGGAGGTAGTGTAGAGAGGACCAGGTGTTTTTCTCCTGGTATCATTCTATGTTTAGGAGGTAGTGTAGATAGGACCAGGTGTATTTCTACTGGTATTATGTTTAGGAGGTAGTGTAGACAGGACCAGGTGTATTTCTCCTGGTATTATGTTTAGGAGGTAGTGTAGACAGGACCAGGTGTATTTCTCCTGGTATTATGTTTAGGAGGTACTGTAGACAGGACCAGGTGTTTTTCTCCTGGTATTATGTTTAGGAGGTAGTGTAGACAGGACCAGGTGTATTTCTCCTGGTATTATGTTTAGGAGGTAGTGTAGACAGGACCAGGTGTATTTCTACTGGTATTATGTTTAGGAGGTAGTGTAGACAGGACCAGGTGTATTTCTCCTGGTATCATTCTATGTTTAGGAGGTAGTGTAGACAGGACCAGGTGTATTTCTCCTGGTATCATTCTATGTTTAGGAGGTAGTGTAGACAGGACCAGGTGTATTTCTCCTGGTATCATTCTATGTTTAGGAGGTAGTGTAGACAGGACCAGGTGTATTTCTCCTGGTATTATGTTTAGGAGGTAGTGTAGACAGGACCAGGTGTATTTCTCCTGGTATTATGTTTAGGAGGTAGTGTAGACAGGACCAGGTGTTTTTCTCCTGGTATCATTCTATGTTTAGGAGGTAGTGTAGACAGGACCAGGTGTATTTCTACTGGTATTATGTTTAGGAGGTAGTGTAGACAGGACCAGGTGTATTTCTCCTGGTATCATTCTATGTTTAGGAGGTAGTGTAGACAGGACCAGGTGTTTTTCTCCTGGTATCATTCTATGTTTAGGAGGTATTGTAGACAGGACCAGGTGTATTTCTCCTGGTATCATTCTATGTTTAGGAGGTAGTGTAGACAGGACCAGGTGTTTTCTCCTGGTATCATTCTATGTTTAGGAGGTAGTGTAGACAGGACCAGGTGTATTTCTCCTGGTATCATTCTATGTTTAGGAGGTAGTGTAGACAGGACCAGGTGTTTTCTCCTGGTATCATTCTAGGTTTAGGAGGTAGTGTAGACAGGACCAGGTGTTTTTCTCCTGGTATCATTCTATGTTTAGGAGGTAGTGTAGACAGGACCAGGTGTATTTCTCCTGGTATCATTCTATGTTTAGGAGGTAGTGTAGACAGGACCAGGTGTATTTCTCCTGGTATCATTCTATGTGTAGGAGGTAGTGTAGACAGGACCAGGTGTTTTCTCCTGGTATCATTCTATGTTTAGGAGGTAGTGTAGACAGGACCAGGTGTATTTCTACTGGTATTATGTTTAGGAGGTAGTGTAGACAGGACCAGGTGTATTTCTCCTGGTATTATGTTTAGGAGGTAGTGTAGACAGGACCAGGTGTTTTTCTACTGGTATTATGTTTAGGAGGTAGTGTAGACAGGACCAGGTGTTTTTCTCCTGGTATCATTCTATGTTTAGGAGGTAGTGTAGACAGGACCAGGTGTAATTCTCCTGGTATTATGTTTAGGAGGTAGTGTAGACAGGACCAGGTGTTTTTCTCCTGGTATTATGTTTAGGAGGTAGTGTAGACAGGACCAGGTGTATTTCTCCTGGTATCATTCTATGTTTAGGAGGTAGTGTAGACAGGACCAGGTGTATTTCTCCTGGTATCATTCTATGTTTAGGAGGTAGTGTAGACAGGACCAGGTGTTTTTCTCCTGGTATCAATCTATGTTTAGGAGGTAGTGTAGACAGGACCAGGTGTATTTCTCCTGGTATCATTCTATGTTTAGGAGGTAGTGTAGACAGGACCAGGTGTTTTTCTCCTGGTATTATGTTTAGGGGGTAGTGTAGACAGGACCAGGTGTTTTTCTCCTGGTATCATTCTGTGTTTAGGAGGTAGTGTAGACAGGACCAGGTGTTTTTCTCCTGGTATCATTCTATGTTTAGGAGGTAGTGTAGACAGGACCAGGTGTATTTCTCCTGGTATTATGTGTAGGAGGTAGTGTAGACAGGACCAGGTGTATTTCTCCTGGTATTATGTGTAGGAGGTAGTGTAGACAGGACCAGGTGTATTTCTCCTGGTATCATTCTATGTTTAGGAGGTAGTGTAGACAGGACCAGGTGTATTTCTCCTGGTATTATGTGTAGGAGGTAGTGTAGACAGGACCAGGTGTATTTCTCCTGGTATCATTCTATGTTTAGGAGGTAGTGTAGACAGGACCAGGTGTTTTTCTCCTGGTATCATTCTATGTTTAGGAGGTAGTGTAGAGAGGACCAGGTGTTTTTCTCCTGGTATCATTCTATGTTTAGGAGGTAGTGTAGATAGGACCAGGTGTATTTCTACTGGTATTATGTTTAGGAGGTAGTGTAGACAGGACCAGGTGTATTTCTCCTGGTATTATGTTTAGGAGGTAGTGTAGACAGGACCAGGTGTATTTCTCCTGGTATTATGTTTAGGAGGTAGTGTAGACAGGACCAGGTGTTTTTCTCCTGGTATTATGTTTAGGAGGTAGTGTAGACAGGACCAGGTGTATTTCTCCTGGTATTATGTTTAGGAGGTAGTGTAGACAGGACCAGGTGTATTTCTACTGGTATTATGTTTAGGAGGTAGTGTAGACAGGACCAGGTGTATTTCTCCTGGTATCATTCTATGTTTAGGAGGTAGTGTAGACAGGACCAGGTGTATTTCTCCTGGTATCATTCTATGTTTAGGAGGTAGTGTAGACAGGACCAGGTGTATTTCTCCTGGTATCATTCTATGTTTAGGAGGTAGTGTAGACAGGACCAGGTGTATTTCTACTGGTATTATGTTTAGGAGGTAGTGTAGACAGGACCAGGTGTATTTCTCCTGGTATTATGTTTAGGAGGTAGTGTAGACAGGACCAGGTGTTTTTCTCCTGGTATCATTCTATGTTTAGGAGGTAGTGTAGACAGGACCAGGTGTATTTCTACTGGTATTATGTTTAGGAGGTAGTGTAGACAGGACCAGGTGTATTTCTCCTGGTATCATTCTATGTTTAGGAGGTAGTGTAGACAGGACCAGGTGTTTTTCTCCTGGTATCATTCTATGTTTAGGAGGTATTGTAGACAGGACCAGGTGTATTTCTCCTGGTATTATGTGTAGGAGGTAGTGTAGACAGGACCAGGTGTATTTCTCCTGGTATTATGTTTAGGAGGTAGTGTAGACAGGACCAGGTGTATTTCTACTGGTATTATGTTTAGGAGGTAGTGTAGAGAGGACCAGGTGTTTTTCTCCTGGTATCATTCTATGTTTAGGAGGTAGTGTAGATAGGACCAGGTGTATTTCTACTGGTATTATGTTTAGGAGGTAGTGTAGACAGGACCAGGTGTATTTCTCCTGGTATTATGTTTAGGAGGTAGTGTAGACAGGACCAGGTGTATTTCTCCTGGTATTATGTTTAGGAGGTAGTGTAGACAGGACCAGGTGTTTTTCTCCTGGTATTATGTTTAGGAGGTAGTGTAGACAGGACCAGGTGTATTTCTCCTGGTATTATGTTTAGGAGGTAGTGTAGACAGGACCAGGTGTATTTCTACTGGTATTATGTTTAGGAGGTAGTGTAGACAGGACCAGGTGTATTTCTCCTGGTATCATTCTATGTTTAGGAGGTAGTGTAGACAGGACCAGGTGTATTTCTCCTGGTATCATTCTATGTTTAGGAGGTAGTGTAGACAGGACCAGGTGTATTTCTCCTGGTATCATTCTATGTTTAGGAGGTAGTGTAGACAGGACCAGGTGTATTTCTACTGGTATTATGTTTAGGAGGTAGTGTAGACAGGACCAGGTGTATTTCTCCTGGTATTATGTTTAGGAGGTAGTGTAGACAGGACCAGGTGTTTTTCTCCTGGTATCATTCTATGTTTAGGAGGTAGTGTAGACAGGACCAGGTGTATTTCTACTGGTATTATGTTTAGGAGGTAGTGTAGACAGGACCAGGTGTATTTCTCCTGGTATCATTCTATGTTTAGGAGGTAGTGTAGACAGGACCAGGTGTTTTTCTCCTGGTATCATTCTATGTTTAGGAGGTATTGTAGACAGGACCAGGTGTATTTCTCCTGGTATCATTCTATGTTTAGGAGGTAGTGTAGACAGGACCAGGTGTTTTTCTCCTGGTATCATTCTATGTTTAGGAGGTAGTGTAGACAGGACCAGGTGTATTTCTCCTGGTATCATTCTATGTTTAGGAGGTAGTGTAGACAGGACCAGGTGTTTTTCTCCTGGTATCATTCTAGGTTTAGGAGGTAGTGTAGACAGGACCAGGTGTTTTTCTCCTGGTATCATTCTATGTTTAGGAGGTAGTGTAGACAGGACCAGGTGTATTTCTCCTGGTATCATTCTATGTTTAGGAGGTAGTGTAGACAGGACCAGGTGTATTTCTCCTGGTATCATTCTATGTGTAGGAGGTAGTGTAGACAGGACCAGGTGTTTTTCTCCTGGTATCATTCTATGTTTAGGAGGTAGTGTAGACAGGACCAGGTGTATTTCTACTGGTATTATGTTTAGGAGGTAGTGTAGACAGGACCAGGTGTATTTCTCCTGGTATTATGTTTAGGAGGTAGTGTAGACAGGACCAGGTGTTTTTCTACTGGTATTATGTTTAGGAGGTAGTGTAGACAGGACCAGGTGTTTTTCTCCTGGTATCATTCTATGTTTAGGAGGTAGTGTAGACAGGACCAGGTGTAATTCTCCTGGTATTATGTTTAGGAGGTAGTGTAGACAGGACCAGGTGTTTTTCTCCTGGTATTATGTTTAGGAGGTAGTGTAGACAGGACCAGGTGTATTTCTCCTGGTATCATTCTATGTTTAGGAGGTAGTGTAGACAGGACCAGGTGTATTTCTCCTGGTATTATGTTTAGGAGGTAGTGTAGACAGGACCAGGTGTTTTTCTCCTGGTATCAATCTATGTTTAGGAGGTAGTGTAGACAGGACCAGGTGTATTTCTCCTGGTATCATTCTATGTTTAGGAGGTAGTGTAGACAGGACCAGGTGTTTTTCTCCTGGTATTATGTTTAGGGGGTAGTGTAGACAGGACCAGGTGTTTTTCTCCTGGTATCATTCTGTGTTTAGGAGGTAGTGTAGACAGGACCAGGTGTTTTTCTCCTGGTATCATTCTATGTTTAGGAGGTAGTGTAGACAGGACCAGGTGTATTTCTCCTGGTATTATGTGTAGGAGGTAGTGTAGACAGGACCAGGTGTATTTCTCCTGGTATTATGTGTAGGAGGTAGTGTAGACAGGACCAGGTGTATTTCTCCTGGTATTATGTTTAGGAGGTAGTGTAGACAGGACCAGGTGTATTTCTCCTGGTATCATTCTATGTTTAGGAGGTAGTGTAGACAGGACCAGGTGTATTTCTCCTGGTATCATTCTATGTTTAGGAGGTAGTGTAGACAGGACCAGGTGTATTTCTCCTGGTATCATTCTATGTTTAGGAGGTAGTGTAGACAGGACCAGGTGTATTTCTCCTGGTATCATTCTATGTTTAGGAGGTAGTGTAGACAGGACCAGGTGTATTTCTACTGGTATTATGTTTAGGAGGTAGTGTAGACAGGACCAGGTGTATTTCTCCTGGTATCATTCTATGTTTAGGAGGTAGTGTAGACAGGACCAGGTGTATTTCTCCTGGTATCATTCTATGTTTAGGAGGTAGTGTAGACAGGACCAGGTGTATTTCTACTGGTATTATGTTTAGGAGGTAGTGTAGACAGGACCAGGTGTATTTCTCCTGGTATCATTCTATGTTTAGGAGGTAGTGTAGACAGGACCAGGTGTATTTCTCCTGGTATCATTCTATGTTTAGGAGGTAGTGTAGACAGGACCAGGTGTTTTTCTCCTGGTATCATTCTATGTTTAGGAGGTAGTGTAGACAGGACCAGGTGTTTTTCTCCTGGTATTATGTTTAGGAGGTAGTGTAGACAGGACCAGGTGTATTTCTCCTGGTATCATTCTATGTTTAGGAGGTAGTGTAGACAGGACCAGGTGTTTTTCTCCTGGTATCATTCTATGTTTAGGAGGTAGTGTAGACAGGACCAGGTGTATTTCTACTGGTATTATGTTTAGGAGGTAGTGTAGACAGGACCAGGTGTATTTCTCCTGGTATCATTCTATGTTTAGGAGGTAGTGTAGACAGGACCAGGTGTATTTCTCCTGGTATCATTCTATGTTTAGGAGGTAGTGTAGACAGGACCAGGTGTATTTCTACTGGTATTATGTGTAGGAGGTAGTGTAGACAGGACCAGGTGTATTTCTCCTGGTATCATTCTATGTTTAGGAGGTAGTGTAGACAGGACCAGGTGTATTTCTCCTGGTATCATTCTATGTTTAGGAGGTAGTGTAGACAGGACCAGGTGTATTTCTCCTGGTATCATTCTATGTTTAGGAGGTAGTGTAGACAGGACCAGGTGTATTTCTCCTGGTATCATTCTATGTTTAGGAGGTAGTGTAGACAGGACCAGGTGTATTTCTCCTGGTATCATTCTATGTTTAGGAGGTAGTGTAGACAGGACCAGGTGTATTTCTACTGGTATTATGTTTAGGAGGTAGTGTAGACAGGACCAGGTGTATTTCTCCTGGTATCATTATATGTTTAGGAGGTAGTGTAGACAGGACCAGGTGTATTTCTCCTGGTATCATTCTATGTTTAGGAGGTAGTGTAGACAGGACCAGGTGTATTTCTCCTGGTATCATTCTATGTTTAGGAGGTAGTGTAGACAGGACCAGGTGTATTTCTACTGGTATCATTCTATGTTTAGGAGGTAGTGTAGACAGGACCAGGTGTATTTCTCCTGGTATCATTCTATGTTTAGGAGGTAGTGTAGACAGGACCAGGTGTAATTCTCCTGGTATTATGTTTAGGAGGTAGTGTAGACAGGACCAGGTGTATTTCTACTGGTATTATGTTTAGGAGGTAGTGTAGACAGGACCAGGTGTATTTCTCCTGGTATTATGTTTAGGAGGTAGTGTAGACAGGACCAGGTGTTTTTCTCCTGGTATCATTCTATGTTTAGGAGGTAGTGTAGACAGGACCAGGTTTATTTCTCCTGGTATCATTCTATGTTTAGGAGGTAGTGTAGACAGGACCAGGTGTATTTCTTCTGGTATCATTCTATGTGTAGGAGGTAGTGTAGACAGGACCAGGTGTATTTCTCCTGGTATCATTCTATGTTTAGGAGGTAGTGTAGACAGGACCAGGTGTATTTCTACTGGTATTATGTTTAGGAGGTAGTGTAGACAGGACCAGGTGTATTTCTCCTGGTATCATTCTATGTTTAGGAGGTAGTGTAGACAGGACCAGGTGTTTTTCTCCTGGTATCATTCTATGTTTAGGAGGTAGTATAGACAGGACCAGGTGTATTTCTCCTGGTATCATTCTATGTTTAGGAGGTAGTGTAGACAGGACCAGGTGTATTTCTCCTGGTATCATTCTGTGTTTAGGAGGTAGTGTAGACAGGACCAGGTGTTTTTCTCCTGGTATCATTATATGTTTAAGAGGTAGTGTAGACAGGACCAGGTGTATTTCTCCTGGTATCATTCTGTATGTTATTTCTGTGTTATTATCAGTCATGTACTGTCTGTCACCTAATGTGTATCTTTGAATTGACAGGGTCTATTTCTCACCTCCTCTGAAATGTGTCTGTGGTCAGTAGGTGATGCATGTTCTGGGTGTTCTTGTTGATTAGTGATACATGTTAATTACGTTCTGCAGAGGTAGACCTGAGGCAGACTCTTAGTGTGTCTGTCTCTCTATTGAACCATGAGGTAGACTCTTAGTGTTTCTATCTCTCTATTGAACCATGAGGTAGACTCTTAGTGTTTCTGTCTCTCTATTGAACCATGAGCCATGAGGTAGACTCTCCGTGTTTCTGTCTCTCTATTGAACCATGAGCCATGAGGTAGACTCTCAGTGTTTCTGTCTCTCTATTGAACCATGAGGTAGACTCTTAGTGTGTCTGTCTCTCTATTGAACCATGAGCCATGAGGTAGACTCTCAGTGTGTCTGTCTCTCTATTGAACCATGAGGTAGACTCTTAGTGTTTCTGTCTCTCTATTGAACCATGAGGTAGACTCTTAGTGTTTCTGTCTCTCTATTGAACCATGAGCCATGAGGTAGACTCTCAGTGTTTCTGTCTCTCTATTGAACCATGAGGTAGACTCTTAGTGTTTCTGTCTCTCTATTGAACCATGAGGTAGACTTTTAGTGTGTCTATCTCTCTATTGAACCATGAGGTAGACTCTTAGTGTTTCTGTCTCTCTATTGAACCATGAGGTAGACTCTTAGTGTTTCTGTCTCTCTATTGAACCATGAGGTAGACTCTTAGTGTTTCTGTCTCTCTATTGAACCATGAGGTAGACTCTTAGTGTTTCTGTCTCTCTATTGAACCATGAGGTAGACTCTTAGTGTTTCTGTCTCTCTATTGAACCATGAGGTAGACTCTTAGTGTGTCTATCTCTCTATTGAACCATGAGGTAGACTCTTAGTGTGTCTGTCTCTCTATTGAACCATGAGGTAGACTCTTAGTGTGTCTATCTCTCTATTGAACCATGAGGTAGACTCTTAGTGTGTCTGTCTCTCTATTGAACCATGAGGTAGACTCTTAGTGTTTCTGTCTCTCTATTGAACCATGAGGTAGACTCTTAGTATTTACTGGTATTAGTATTACTATTAGTATCTACTGGTAGACTGAGTATTCACACAGCCAACTATACTGGACATACATCCTACTGGTAGACTGAGTATTCACACAGCCAACTATACTGGACATACATCCTACTGGTAGACTGAGTATTCACACAGCCAACTATACTGGACATACATCCTACTGGTAGACTGAGTATTCATTCATTCATACATACAGCCAACTATACTGGACATACATCCTACTGGTAGACTGAGTATTCACACAGCCAACTATACTGGACATACATCCTACTGGTAGACTGAGTATTCACACAGCCAACTATACTGGACATACATCCTACTGGTAGACTGAGTATTCATACAGCCAACTATACTGGACATACATCCTACTGGTAGACTGAGTATTCATACAGCCAACTATACTGGACATACATCCTACTGGTAGACTGAGTATTCACACAGCCAACTATACTGGACATACATCCTACTGGTAGACTGAGTATTCATACAGCCAACTATACTGGACATACATCCTACTGGTAGACTGAGTATTCACACAGCCAACTATACTGGACATACATCCTACTGGTAGACTGAGTATTCATACATACAGCCAACTATACTGGACATACATCCTACTGGTAGACTGAGTATTCACACAGCCAACTATACTGGACATACATCCTACTGGTAGACTGAGTATTCACACAGCCAACTATACTGGACATACATCCTACTGGTAGACTGAGTATTCACACAGCCAACTATACTGGACATACATCCTACTGGTAGACTGAGTATTCATTCATACATACAGCCAACTATACTGGACATACATCCTACTGGTAGACTGAGTATTCACACAGCCAACTATACTGGACATACATCCTAATGGTAGACTGAGTATTCATACAGCCAACTATACTGGACATACATCCTACTGGTAGACTGAGTATTCATTCATACATACAGCCAACTATACTGGACATACATCCTACTGGTAGACTGAGTATTCACACTCCTCCTACACAACACCATCCTGATTCTGTGTGTGAAGTCAAACCCAGAGCCAACTCTTCATACATATATCTGCTGGTATAGGACACCATCCTGATTCTGTGTGTGTGTGTCATGTAATTATGTACTACAGGATATAATGCAGACCGTCAAGCCACAGATCCCAGATCTGTTGTAAATAATTAAGACGATGTGCCTTGGGCCATGTCTCCTTATTCTACCACTGAGCCTGGCTGGGATGCCTTTTTGAACCCATATGGTTCATTAGTAATGATAATGTTGTATAAGTGATGTGACAGAATGAGGTTTTGATTGAGATGTATCAGAGTCAGTGGAGGGACGGCACTAAAGGCAGGGAGCAGATGGACACGGCTGTCCTTAGCCTTATTGGAACATGGGGATATTCAGTGTGTTTTAACGTAATTTTTAGTTCACATACATGTTTCAAGACATCTCTTTTTGGGGAGCTGAGTCTCTTGTAGATTCTAGGGGGAGCTGAGTCTCTTGTAGAGTCTGGGGGAGCTGAGTCTCTTGTACATTCTATGGGAGCTGAGTCTCTTGTAGATTCTATGGGAGCTGAGTCTCTTGTAGATTCTATGGGAGCTGAGTCTCTTGTAGATTATATGGGAGCTGAGTCTCTTGTAGATTCTATGAGAGCTGAGTCTCTTGTAGATTCTATGGGAGCTGAGTCTCTTGTAGATTCTATGGGAGCTGAGTTTCTTGTAGATTCTATGAGAGCTGAGTCTCTTGTAGATTCTATGAGAGCTGAGTCTCTTGTAGATTCTATGAGAGCTGAGTCTCTTGTAGATTCTATGGGAGCTGAGTTTCTTGTAGATTCTATGGGAGCTGAGTCTCTTGTAGATTCTATGAGAGCTGAGTCTCTTGTAGATTCTATGGGAGCTGAGTTTCTTGTAGATTCTAGGGGAGCTGAGTCTCTTGTAGATTCTATGAGAGCTGAGTCTCTTGTAGATTCTATGGGAGCTGAGTTTCTTGTAGATTCTATGGGAGCTGAGTCTCTTGTAGATTCTAGGGGAGCTGAGTCTCTTGTAGATTCTATGGGAGCTGAGTTTCTTGTAGATTCTAGGGGAGCTGAGTCTCTTGTAGATTCTATGAGAGCTGAGTCTCTTGTAGATTCTATGGGAGCTGAGTTTCTTGTAGATTCTATGGGAGCTGAGTTTCTTGTAGATTATATGAGAGCTGAGTCTCTTGTAGATTCTATGGGAGCTGAGTTTCTTGTAGATTCTAGGGGAGCTGAGTCTCTTGTAGATTCTAGGGGAGCTGAGTCTCTTGTAGATTCTATGGGAGCTGAGTTTCTGAGTCTCTTGTAGATTCTATGGGAGCTGAGTCTCTTGTAGATTCTATGAGGAGCTGAGTCTCTTGTAGATTCTATGGGAGCTGAGTTCTCTTGTAGATTCTAGGGAGCTGAGTTTCTTGTAGATTCTATGGGAGCTGAGTCTCTTGTAGATTCTATGGGAGCTGAGTCTCTTGTAGATTCTATGGGAGCTGAGTCTCTTGTAGATTCTAGGGGAGCTGAGTTTCTTGTAGATTCTGGGGGAGCTGAGTCTCTTGTAGATTCTGGGGAGCTGTGTTTCTTGTAGATTCTATGGGAGCTGAGTCTCTTGTAGATTCTAGGGGAGCTGAGTCTCTTGTAGATTCTAGGGGAGCTGAGTCTCTTGTAGATTCTGGGGGAGCTGAGTCTCTTGCAGATTCTGGGGGAGCTGAGTTTCTTGCAGATTCTGGGGGAGCTGAGTTTCTTGTAGATTCTGGGGGAGCTGAGTCTCTTGTAGATTCTAGGGGAGCTGAGTTTCTTGTAGATTCTAGGGGAGCTGAGTCTCTTGTAGATTCTAGGGGAGCTGTGTCTCTTGTAGATTCTGGGGAGCTGAGTCTCTTGTAGATTCTAGTGGAGTTGTTGTCTTGTAGAGTCTGGGGGAGTTGTTGTCTTGTAGAGTCTGGGGGAGTTGTTGTCTTGTAGATTCTGGGGGAGTTGTTGTCTTGTAGATTCTAGGGGAGTTGTTGTCTTGTAGATTCTAGGGGAGTTGTTGTCTTGTAGAGTCTGGGGGAGTTGTTGTCTTGTAGATTCTGGGGGAGTTGTTGTCTTGTAGAGTCTGGGGGAGTTGTTGTCTTGTAGATTCTGGGGGAGTTGTTGTCTTGTAGATTCTGGGGGAGTTGTTGTCTTGTAGAGTCTGGGGGAGTTGTTGTCTTGTAGAGTCTGGGGAGTTGTTGTCTTGTAGATTCTGGGGGAGTTGTTGTCTTGTAGATTCTGGGGAGTTGTTGTCTTGTAGAGTCTGGGGGAGTTGTTGTCTTGTAGAGTCTGGGGAGTTGTTGTCTTGTAGAGTCTAGGGGAGTTGTTGTCTTGTAGAGTCTGGGGAGTTGTTGTCTTGTAGATTCTGGGGAGTTGTTGTCTTGTAGATTCTGGGGAGTTGTTGTCTTGTAGAGTCTGGGGGAGTTGTTGTCTTGTAGATTCTGGTGGAGTTGTTGTCTTGTAGAGTCTGGGGGAGTTGTTGTCTTGTAGATTCTAGGGGAGTTGTTGTCTTGTAGAGTCTGGGGGAGTTGTTGTCTTGTAGAGTCTGGGGGAGTTGTTGTCTTGTAGAGTCTGGGGAGTTGTTGTCTTGTAGAGTCTAGGGGAGTTGTTGTCTTGTAGATTCTAGGGGAGTTGTTGTCTTGTAGATTCTGGGGGAGTTGTTGTCTTGTAGAGTCTGGGGGAGTTGTTGTCTTGTAGAGTCTGGGGGAGTTGTTGTCTTGTAGAGTCTGGGGAGTTGTTGTCTTGTAGAGTCTGGGGGAGTTGTTGTCTTGTAGAGTCTAGGGGAGTTGTTGTCTTGTAGAGTCTGGGGGAGTTGTTGTCTTGTAGATTCTAGGGGAGTTGTTGTCTTGTAGAGTCTGGGGAGTTGTTGTCTTGTAGAGTCTGGGGAGTTGTTGTCTTGTAGATTCTGGGGGAGTTG
Organism: Oncorhynchus nerka; assembly: GCF_034236695.1. Classification (NCBI taxonomy): domain Eukaryota; kingdom Metazoa; phylum Chordata; class Actinopteri; order Salmoniformes; family Salmonidae; genus Oncorhynchus; species Oncorhynchus nerka. The sequence continues at coordinate 228,705 of NW_027040479.1, forward strand.
TATTGGAGCTGTTGTCATCCTGTATTCCCTCAGCAGCCGGCAAAAAGACAAACAGACACAAATATGTCCATGTTAATTTATAGCCTCTCAGTAATCAGCCATTTCTCTGCAGCTCTAAGGGCTGTGTGGTGGGGCTGAGATGTAGTGCCTGTCAGGGCTGTGGGCCTAGTGGTGCTGTGTGGTGGCATAGCGATGACATAAAATCACAGTAAATTCATGATGCTTTAATGACAGCAGTTTCTCACCAAGAGTGAAGCGATGTCTGCTCTCTCTCTGAGGCTGCCTCCTGTCTGGTCCTATAACCTCACCCTACATACTGTAACTAAAGGAGCACTGTCTGGTCCTATCACCTCTACATACTGTAACTGTCTGGTCCTATCACCTCTACATACTGTAACTGTCTGGTCCTATCACCTCTACATACTGTAACTGTCTGGTCCTATCACCTCTACATACTGTAACTCAGGGAGCACTGTCTGGTCCTATCACCTCTACATACTGTAACTAAAGGAGCACTGTCTGGTCCTATAACCTCTACATACTGTAACTAAAGGAGCACTGTCTGGTCCTATAACCTCACCCTACATACTGTAACTAAAGGAGCACTGTCTGGTCCTATAACCTCACCCTACATACTGTAACTAAAGGAGCACTGTCTGGTCCTATAACCTCACCCTACATACTGTAACTAAAGGAGCACTGTCTGGTCCTATAACCTCTACATACTGTAACTAAAGGAGCACTGTCTGGTCCTATAACCTCTACATACTGTAACTAAAGGAGCACTGTCTGGTCCTATAACCTCACCCTACATACTGTAACTAAAGGAGCACTGTCTGGTCCTATAACCTCACCCTACATACTGTAACTAAAGGAGCACTGTCTGGTCCTATAACCTCACCCTACATACTGTAACTAAAGGAGCACTGTCTGGTCCTATAACCTCACCCTAAATACTGTAACTAAAGGAGCACTGTCTGGTCCTATAACCTCTACATACTGTAACTAAAGGAGCACTGTCTGGTCCTATAACCTCACCCTACATACTGTAACTAAAGGAGCACTGTCTGGTCCTATAACCTCTACATACTGTAACTAAAGGAGCACTGTCTGGTCCTATAACCTCTACATACTGTAACTAAAGGAGCACTGTCTGGTCCTATCACCTCACCTCTACATACTGTAACTAAAGGAGCACTGTCTGGTCCTATCACCTCTACATACTGTAACTAAAGGAGCACTCTCTGGTCCTATAACCTCTACATACTGTAACTAAAGGAGCACTGTCTGGTCCTATAACCTCTACATACTGTAACTAAAGGAGCACTGTCTGGTCCTATAACCTCTACATACTGTAACTAAAGGAGCACTGTCTGGTCCTATAACCTCACCCTACATACTGTAACTAAAGGAGCACTGTCTGGTCCTATAACCTCACCCTACATACTGTAACTAAAGGAGCACTGTCTGGTCCTATCACCTCTACATACTGTAACTAAAGGAGCACTGTCTGGTCCTATCACCTCTACATACTGTAACTAAAGGAGCACTGTCTGGTCCTATAACCTCACCCTACATACTGTAACTAAAGGAGCACTGTCTGGTCCTATAACCTCTACATACTGTAACTAAAGGAGCACTGTCTGGTCCTATAACCTCACCCTACATACTGTAACTAAAGGAGCACTGTCTGGTCCTATAACCTCACCTCTACATACTGTAACTAAAGGAGCACTGTCTGGTCCTATAACCTCTACATACTGTAACTAAAGGAGCACTGTCTGGTCCTATAACCTCTACATACTGTAACTAAAGGAGCACTGTCTGGTCCTATAACCTCTACATACTGTAACTAAAGGAGCACTGTCTGGTCCTATAACCTCACCTCTACATACTGTAACTAAAGGAGCACTGTCTGGTCCTATAACCTCTACATACTGTAACTAAAGGAGCACTGTCTGGTCCTATAACCTCACCTCTACATACTGTAACTAAAGGAGCACTGTCTGGTCCTATAACCTCACCTCTACATACTGTAACTAAAGGAGCACTGTCTGGTCCTATAACCTCTACATACTGTAACTAAAGGAGCACTGTCTGGTCCTATAACCTCACCCTACATACTGTAACTAAAGGAGCACTGTCTGGTCCTATAACCTCTACATACTGTAACTAAAGGAGCACTGTCTGGTCCTATAACCTCACCCTACATACTGTAACTAAAGGAGCACTGTCTGGTCCTATCACCTCTACATACTGTAACTAAAGGAGCACTGTCTGGTCCTATCACCTCTACATACTGTAACTAAAGGAGCACTGTCTGGTCCTATAACCTCTACATACTGTAACTAAAGGAGCACTGTCTGGTCCTATAACCTCTACATACTGTAACTAAAGGAGCACTGTCTGGTCCTATAACCTCTACATACTGTAACTAAAGGAGCACTGTCTGGTCCTATAACCTCACCCTACATACTGTAACTAAAGGAGCACTGTCTGGTCCTATAACCTCTACATACTGTAACTCAGGGAGCACTGTCTGGTCCTATCACCTCTACATACTGTAACTAAAGGAGCACTGTCTGGTCCTATAACCTCACCTCTACATACTGTAACTAAAGGAGCACTGTCTGGTCCTATAACCTCACCCTACATACTGTAACTAAAGGAGCACTGTCTGGTCCTATAACCTCTACATACTGTAACTAAAGGAGCACTGTCTGGTCCTATAACCTCTACATACTGTAACTAAAGGAGCACTGTCTGGTCCTATAACCTCTACATACTGTAACTAAAGGAGCACTGTCTGGTCCTATAACCTCACCTCTACATACTGTAACTAAAGGAGCACTGTCTGGTCCTATAACCTCTACATACTGTAACTAAAGGAGCACTGTCTGGTCCTATAACCTCTACATACTGTAACTAAAGGAGCACTGTCTGGTCCTATAACCTCACCCTACCTGTAACAAAGGAGCACTGTAAACTAAAGGAGCACTGTCTGGTCCTATAACCTCACCCTACATACTGTAACTAAAGGAGCACTGTCTGGTCCTATAACCTCACCCTACATACTGTAACTAAAGGAGCACTGTCTGGTCCTATAACCTCTACATACTGTAACTAAAGGAGCACTGTCTGGTCCTATAACCTCACCCTACATACTGTAACTAAAGGAGCACTGTCTGGTCCTATAACCTCTACATACTGTAACTAAAGGAGCACTGTCTGGTCCTATAACCTCTACATACTGTAACTAAAGGAGCACTGTCTGGTCCTATAACCTCTACATACTGTAACTAAAGGAGCACTGTCTGGTCCTATAACCTCTACATACTGTAACTAAAGGAGCACTGTCTGGTCCTATCACCTCTACATACTGTAACTAAAGGAGCACTGTCTGGTCCTATCACCTCTACATACTGTAACTAAAGGAGCACTGTCTGGTCCTATAACCTCTACATACTGTAACTAAAGGAGCACTGTCTGGTCCTATCACCTCTACATACTGTAACTAAAGGAGCACTGTCTGGTCCTATAACCTCTACATACTGTAACTAAAGGAGCACTGTCTGGTCCTATAACCTCTACATACTGTAACTAAAGGAGCACTGTCTGGTCCTATCACCTCTACATACTGTAACTAAAGGAGCACTGTCTGGTCCTATCACCTCTACATACTGTAACTAAAGGAGCACTGTCTGGTCCTATAACCTCTACATACTGTAACTAAAGGAGCACTGTCTGGTCCTATAACCTCACCCTACATACTGTAACTAAAGGAGCACTGTCTGGTCCTATAACCTCACCCTACATACTGTAACTAAAGGAGCACTGTCTGGTCCTATAACCTCACCCTACATACTGTAACTAAAGGAGCACTGTCTGGTCCTATAACCTCACCCTACATACTGTAACTAAAGGAGCACTGTCTGGTCCTATAACCTCTACATACTGTAACTAAAGGAGCACTGTCTGGTCCTATAACCTCTACATACTGTAACTAAAGGAGCACTGTCTGGTCCTATAACCTCTACATACTGTAACTAAAGGAGCACTGTCTGGTCCTATAACCTCTACATACTGTAACTAAAGGAGCACTGTCTGGTCCTATAACCTCTACATACTGTAACTAAAGGAGCACTGTCTGGTCCTATAACCTCTACATACTGTAACTAAAGGAGCACTGTCTGGTCCTATAACCTCTACATACTGTAACTAAAGGAGCACTGTCTGGTCCTATCACCTCTACATACTGTAACTAAAGGAGCACTGTCTGGTCCTATAACCTCACCCTACATACTGTAACTAAAGGAGCACTGTCTGGTCCTATAACCTCTACATACTGTAACTAAAGGAGCACTGTCTGGTCCTATAACCTCTACATACTGTAACTAAAGGAGCACTGTCTGGTCCTATCACCTCTACATACTGTAACTAAAGGAGCACTGTCTGGTCCTATAACCTCTACATACTGTAACTAAAGGAGCACTGTCTGGTCCTATAACCTCTACATACTGTAACTAAAGGAGCACTGTCTGGTCATATAACCTCTACATACTGTAACTAAAGGAGCACTGTCTGGTCCTATCACCTCTACATACTGTAACTAAAGGAGCACTGTCTGGTCCTATCACCTCTACATACTGTAACTAAAGGAGCACTGTCTGGTCCTATCACCTCTACATACTGTAACTAAAGGAGCACTGTCTGGTCCTATAACCTCTACATACTGTAACTAAAGGAGCACTGTCTGGTCCTATAACCTCTACATACTGTAACTAAAGGAGCACTGTCTGGTCCTATAACCTCACCTCTACATACTGTAACTAAAGGAGCACTGTCTGGTCCTATAACCTCTACATACTGTAACTAAAGGAGCACTGTCTAAAGGAGCACTGTCTGGTCCTATCACCTCTACATACTGTAACTAAAGGAGCACTGTCTGGTCCTATAACCTCACCTCTACATACTGTAACTAAAGGAGCACTGTCTGGTCCTATAACCTCTACATACTGTAACTAAAGGAGCACTGTCTGGTCCTATAACCTCTACATACTGTAACTAAAGGAGCACTGTCTGGTCCTATAACCTCTACATACTGTAACTAAAGGAGCACTGTCTGGTCCTATAACCTCACCCTACATACTGTAACTAAAGGAGCACTGTCTGGTCCTATAACCTCACCCTACATACTGTAACTAAAGGAGCACTGTCTGGTCCTATAACCTCTACATACTGTAACTAAAGGAGCACTGTCTGGTCCTATAACCTCTACATACTGTAACTAAAGGAGCACTGTCTGGTCCTATAACCTCACCCCTACATACTGTAACTAAAGGAGCACTGTCTGGTCCTATAACCTCTACATACTGTAACTAAAGGAGCACTGTCTGGTCCTATCACCCCTACATACTGTAACTAAAGGAGCACTGTCTGGTCCTATAACCTCACCCTACATACTGTAACTAAAGGAGCACTGTCTGGTCCTATAACCTCTACATACTGTAACTAAAGGAGCACTGTCTGGTCCTATCACCTCACCCTACATACTGTAACTAAAGGAGCACTGTCTGGTCCTATCACCTCTACATACTGTAACTAAAGGAGCACTGTCTGGTCCTATAACCTCTACATACTGTAACTAAAGGAGCACTGTCTGGTCCTATAACCTCACCCTACATACTGTAACTAAAGGAGCACTGTCTGGTCCTATCACCTCTACATACTGTAACTAAAGGAGCACTGTCTGGTCCTATAACCTCTACATACTGTAACTAAAGGAGCACTGTCTGGTCCTATAACCTCTACATACTGTAACTAAAGGAGCACTGTCTGGTCCTATAACCTCACCTCTACATACTGTAACTAAAGGAGCACTGTCTGGTCCTATCACCTCTACATACTGTAACTAAAGGAGCACTGTCTGGTCCTATCACCTCTACATACTGTAACTAAAGGAGCACTGTCTGGTCCTATAACCTCACCCTACATACTGTAACTAAAGGAGCACTGTCTGGTCCTATAACCTCACCCTACATACTGTAACTAAAGGAGCACTGTCTGGTCCTATAACCTCACCTCTACATACTGTAACTAAAGGAGCACTGTCTGGTCCTATAACCTCACCCTACATACTGTAACTAAAGGAGCACTGTCTGGTCCTATCACCTCTACATACTGTAACTAAAGGAGCACTGTCTGGTCCTATAACCTCACCTCTACATACTGTAACTAAAGGAGCACTGTCTGGTCCTATAACCTTACCCTACATACTGTAACTAAAGGAGCACTGTCTGGTCCTATCACCTCTACATACTGTAACTAAAGGAGCACTGTCTGGTCCTATAACCTCTACATACTGTAACTAAAGGAGCACTGTCTGGTCCTATCACCTCTACATACTGTAACTAAAGGAGCACTGTCTGGTCCTATAACCTCACCTCTACATACTGTAACTAAAGGAGCACTGTCTGGTCCTATAACCTCTACATACTGTAACTAAAGGAGCACTGTCTGGTCCTATAACCTCACCCTACATACTGTAACTAAAGGAGCACTGTCTGGTCCTATAACCTCTACATACTGTAACTAAAGGAGCACTGTCTGGTCCTATCACCTCACCTCTACATACTGTAACTAAAGGAGCACTGTCTGGTCCTATAACCTCACCCTACATACTGTAACTAAAGGAGCACTGTCTGGTCCTATAACCTCTACATACTGTAACTAAAGGAGCACTGTCTGGTCCTATAACCTCACCCTACATACTGTAACTAAAGGAGCACTGTCTGGTCCTATAACCTCACCCTACATACTGTAACTAAAGGAGCACTGTCTGGTCCTATAACCTCTACATACTGTAACTAAAGGAGCACTGTCTGGTCCTATAACCTCTACATACTGTAACTGTCTGGTCCTATCACCTCTACATACTGTAACTAAAGGAGCACTGTCTGGTCCTATCACCTCTACATACTGTAACTAAAGGAGCACTGTCTGGTCCTATCACCTCTACATACTGTAACTAAAGGAGCACTGTCTGGTCCTATCACCTCTACATACTGTAACTAAAGGAGCACTGTCTGGTCCTATAACCTCACCCTACATACTGTAACTAAAGGAGCACTGTCTGGTCCTATCACCTCTACATACTGTAACTAAAGGAGCACTGTCTGGTCCTATCACCTCTACATACTGTAACTAAAGGAGCACTGTCTAGTCCTATAACCTCACCTCTACATACTGTAACTAAAGGAGCACTGTCTGGTCCTATCACCTCTACATACTGTAACTAAAGGAGCACTGTCTGGTCCTATCACCTCACCTCTACATACTGTAACTAAAGGAGCACTGTCTGGTCCTATAACCTCACCCTACATACTGTAACTAAAGGAGCACTGTCTGGTCCTATAACCTCTACATACTGTAACTAAAGGAGCACTGTCTGGTCCTATAACCTCACTCTACATACTGTAACTAAAGGAGCACTGTCTGGTCCTATAACCTCACCCTACATACTGTAACTAAAGGAGCACTGTCTGGTCCTATAACCTCACCCTACATACTGTAACTAAAGGAGCACTGTCTGGTCCTATCACCTCTACATACTGTAACTCAGGGAGCACTGTCTGGTCCTATAACCTCTACATACTGTAACTCAGGGAGCACTGTCTGGTCCTATCACCTCTACATACTGTAACTAAAGGAGCACTGTCTGGTCCTATAACCTCACCTCTACATACTGTAACTAAAGGAGCACTGTCTGGTCCTATAACCTCTACATACTGTAACTAAAGGAGCACTGTCTGGTCCTATCACCTCACCTCTACATACTGTAACTAAAGGAGCACTGTCTGGTCCTATCACCTCTACATACTGTAACTAAAGGAGCACTGTCTGGTCCTATAACCTCTACATACTGAAACTAAAGGAGCACTGTCTGGTCCTATAACCTCACCTCTACATACTGTAACTAAAGGAGCACTGTCTGGTCCTATAACCTCACCCTACATACTGTAACTAAAGGAGCACTGTCTGGTCCTATCACCTCACCTCTACATACTGTAACTAAAGGAGCACTGTCTGGTCCTATCACCTCTACATACTGTAACTAAAGGAGCACTGTCTGGTCCTATAACCTCACCCTACATACTGTAACTAAAGGAGCACTGTCTGGTCCTATAACCTCACCCTACATACTGTAACTAAAGGAGCACTGTCTGGTCCTATAACCTCACCCTACATACTGTAACTAAAGGAGCACTGTCTGGTCCTATAACCTCTACATACTGTAACTAAAGGAGCACTGTCTGGTCCTATAACCTCACCCTACATACTGTAACTAAAGGAGCACTGTCTGGTCCTATCACCTCTACATACTGTAACTAAAGGAGCACTGTCTGGTCCTATAACCTCTACATACTGTAACTAAAGGAGCACTGTCTGGTCCTATAACCTCACCCTACATACTGTAACTAAAGGAGCACTGTCTGGTCCTATCACCTCACCTCTACATACTGTAACTAAAGGAGCACTGTCTGGTCCTATAACCTCTACATACTGTAACTAAAGGAGCACTGTCTGGTCCTATAACCTCACCCTACATACTGTAACTAAAGGAGCACTGTCTGGTCCTATAACCTCTACATACTGTAACTAAAGGAGCACTGTCTGGTCCTATAACCTCACCCTACATACTGTAACTAAAGGAGCACTGTCTGGTCCTATCACCTCTACATACTGTAACTAAAGGAGCACTGTCTGGTCCTATCACCTCACCTCTACATACTGTAACTAAAGGAGCACTGTCTGGTCCTATCACCTCACCCTACATACTGTAACTAAAGGAGCACTGTCTGGTCCTATAACCTCTACATACTGTAACTAAAGGAGCACTGTCTGGTCCTATCACCTCACCCTACATACTGTAACTAAAGGAGCACTGTCTGGTCCTATAACCTCACCCTACATACTGTAACTAAAGGAGCACTGCCTGGTCCTATCACCTCTACATACTGTAACTAAAGGAGCACTGTCTGGTCCTATAACCTCTACATACTGTAACTAAAGGAGCACTGTCTGGTCCTATCACCTCACCCTACATACTGTAACTAAAGGAGCACTGTCTGGTCCTATAACCTCACCCTACATACTGTAACTAAAGGAGCACTGTCTGGTCCTATAACCTCTACATACTGTAACTAAAGGAGCACTGTCTGGTCCTATAACCTCTACATACTGTAACTAAAGGAGCACTGTCTGGTCCTATCACCTCACCTCTACATACTGTAACTAAAGGAGCACTGTCTGGTCCTATAACCTCTACATACTGTAACTAAAGGAGCACTGTCTGGTCCTATCACCTCTACATACTGTAACTAAAGGAGCACTGTCTGGTCCTATCACCTCTACATACTGTAACTAAAGGAGCACTGTCTGGTCTTATAACCTCACCTCTACATACTGTAACTGTCTGGTCCTATAACCTCTACATACTGTAACTAAAGGAGCACTGTCTGGTCCTATCACCTCTACATACTGTAACTAAAGGAGCACTGTCTGGTCCTATAACCTCTACATACTGTAACTAAAGGAGCACTGTCTGGTCCTATAACCTCTACATACTGTAACTAAAGGAGCACTGTCTGGTCCTATCACCTCACCTCTACATACTGTAACTAAAGGAGCACTGTCTGGTCCTATCACCTCTACATACTGTAACTAAAGGAGCACTGTCTGGTCCTATCACCTCTACATACTGTAACTAAAGGAGCACTGTCTGGTCCTATCACCTCTACATACTGTAACTAAAGGAGCACTGTCTGGTCCTATCACCTCTACATACTGTAACTAAAGGAGCACTGTCTGGTCCTATCACCTCACCTCTACATACTGTAACTAAAGGAGCACTGTCTGGTCCTATAACCTCTACATACTGTAACTAAAGGAGCACTGTCTGGTCCTATAACCTCACCCTACATACTGTAACTAAAGGAGCACTGTCTGGTCCTATCACCTCACCTCTACATACTGTAACTAAAGGAGCACTGTCTGGTCCTATAACCTCTACATACTGTAACTAAAGGAGCACTGTCTGGTCCTATCACCTCTACATACTGTAACTAAAGGAGCACTGTCTGGTCCTATAACCTCACCCTACATACTGTAACTAAAGGAGCACTGTCTGGTCCTATCACCTCACCTTTACATACTGTAACTAAAGGAGCACTGTCTGGTCCTATAACCTCTACATACTGTAACTAAAGGAGCACTGTCTGGTCCTATAACCTCACCTCTACATACTGTAACTAAAGGAGCACTGTCTGGTCCTATAACCTCTACATACTGTAACTAAAGGAGCACTGTCTGGTCCTATACCTCACCTCTACATACTGTAACTAAAGGAGCACTGTCTGGTCCTATAACCTCTACATACTGTAACTAAAGGAGCACTGTCTGGTCCTATAACCTCACCCTACATACTGTAACTAAAGGAGCACTGTCTGGTCCTATAACCTCACCCTACATACTGTAACTAAAGGAGCACTGTCTGGTCCTATAACCTCTACATACTGTAACTAAAGGAGCACTGTCTGGTCCTATAACTGTAACTAAAGGAGCACTGTCTGGTCCTATAACCTCTACATACTGTAACTAAAGGAGCACTGTCTGGTCCTATAACCTCACCCTACATACTGTAACTAAAGGAGCACTGTCTGGTCCTATCACCTCTACATACTGTAACTAAAGGAGCACTGTCTGGTCCTATAACCTCTACATACTGTAACTAAAGGAGCATTGTCTGGTCCTATCACCTCTACATATTGTAACTGTCTGGTCCTATCACCTCTACATACTGTAACTAAAGGAGCACTGTCTGGTCCTATAACCTCTACATACTGTAACTAAAGGAGCACTGTCTGGTCCTATAACCTCTACATACTGTAACTAAAGGAGCACTGTCTGGTCCTATCACCTCTACATACTGTAACTAAAGGAGCACTGTCTGGTCCTATCACCTCTACATACTGTAACTAAAGGAGCACTGTCTGGTCCTATCACCTCTACATACTGTAACTAAAGGAGCACTGTCTGGTCCTATAACCTCACCTCTACATACTGTAACTAAAGGAGCACTGTCTGGTCCTATAACCTCTACATACTGTAACTAAAGGAGCACTGTCTGGTCCTATAACCTCACCCTACATACTGTAACTAAAGGAGCACTGTCTGGTCCTATAACCTCACCTCTACATACTGTAACTCAGGGAGCACTGTCTGGTCCTATAACCTCACCTCTACATACTGTAACTAAAGGAGCACTGTCTGGTCCTATCACCTCTACATACTGTAACTAAAGGAGCACTGTCTGGTCCTATCACCTCTACATACTGTAACTAAAGGAGCACTGTCTGGTCCTATCACCTCTACATACTGTAACTAAAGGAGCACTGTCTGGTCCTATAACCTCTACATACTGTAACTAAAGGAGCACTGTCTGGTCCTATCACCTCTACATACTGTAACTAAAGGTGCACTGTCTGGTCCTATAACCTCACCCTACATACTGTAACTAAAGGAGCACTGTCTGGTCCTATAACCTCACCTCTACATACTGTAACTAAAGGAGCACTGTCTGGTCCTATAACCTCTACATACTGTAACTAAAGGAGCACTGTCTGGTCCTATAACCTCACCCTACATACTGTAACTAAAGGAGCACTGTCTGGTCCTATAACCTCACCCTACATACTGTAACTAAAGGAGCACTGTCTGGTCCTATAACCTCTACATACTGTAACTAAAGGAGCACTGTCTGGTCCTATAACCTCTACATACTGTAACTAAAGGAGCACTGTCTGGTCCTATCACCTCTACATACTGTAACTAAAGGAGCACTGTCTGGTCCTATAACCTCTACATACTGTAACTAAAGGAGCACTGTCTGGTCCTATAACCTCTACATACTGTAACTAAAGGAGCACTGTCTGGTCCTATAACCTCACCCTACATACTGTAACTAAAGGAGCACTGTCTGGTCCTATAACCTCTACATACTGTAACTAAAGGAGCACTGTCTGGTCCTATAACCTCACCCTACATACTGTAACTAAAGGAGCACTGTCTGGTCCTATAACCTCACCCTACATACTGTAACTAAAGGAGCACTGTCTGGTCCTATCACCTCACCTCTACATACTGTAACTAAAGGAGCACTGTCTGGTCCTATAACCTCTACATACTGTAACTAAAGGAGCACTGTCTGGTCCTATCACCTCTACATACTGTAACTAAAGGAGCACTGTCTGGTCCTATAACCTCACCCTACATACTGTAACTAAAGGAGCACTGTCTGGTCCTATAACCTCACATACTACTGTAACTAAAGGAGCACTGTCTGGTCCTATAACCTCACCCTACATACTGTAACTAAAGGAGCACTGTCTGGTCCTATAACCTCTACATACTGTAACTAAAGGAGCACTGTCTGGTCCTATCACCTCTACATACTGTAACTGTCTGGTCCTATCACCTCTACATACTGTAACTAAAGGAGCACTGTCTGGTCCTATAACCTCACCCTACATACTGTAACTAAAGGAGCACTGTCTGGTCCTATAACCTCTACATACTGTAACTAAAGGAGCACTGTCTGGTCCTATCACCTCTACATACTGTAACTAAAGGAGCACTGTCTGGTCCTATCACCTCTACATACTGTAACTAAAGGAGCACTGTCTGGTCCTATAACCTCACCTCTACATACTGTAACTAAAGGAGCACTGTCTGGTCCTATAACCTCACCCTACATACTGTAACTAAAGGAGCACTGTCTGGTCCTATCACCTCACCTCTACATACTGTAACTAAAGGAGCACTGTCTGGTCCTATCACCTCTACATACTGTAACTAAAGGAGCACTGTCTGGTCCTATAACCTCACCCTACATACTGTAACTAAAGGAGCACTGTCTGGTCCTATCACCTCTACATACTGTAACTAAAGGAGCACTGTCTGGTCCTATAACCTCACCTCTACATACTGTAACTAAAGGAGCACTGTCTGGTCCTATCACCTCTACATACTGTAACTAAAGGAGCACTGCCTGGTCCTATAACCTCTACATACTGTAACTAAAGGAGCACTGTCTGGTCCTATAACCTCACCCTACATACTGTAACTAAAGGAGCACTGTCTGGTCCTATAACCTCACCTCTACATACTGTAACTAAAGGAGCACTGTCTGGTCCTATAACCTCACCCTACATACTGTAACTAAAGGAGCACTGTCTGGTCCTATAACCTCTACATACTGTAACTAAAGGAGCACTGTCTGGTCCTATAACCTCACCTCTACATACTGTAACTAAAGGAGCACTGTCTGGTCCTATAACCTCTACATACTGTAACTAAAGGAGCACTGTCTGGTCCTATAACCTCTACATACTGTAACTAAAGGAGCACTGTCTGGTCCTATAACCTCACCTCTACATACTGTAACTAAAGGAGCACTGTCTGGTCCTATAACCTCACCTCTACATACTGTAACTAAAGGAGCACTGTCTGGTCCTATAACCTCACCCTACATACTGTAACTAAAGGAGCACTGTCTGGTCCTATAACCTCTACATACTGTAACTAAAGGAGCACTGTCTGGTCCTATGTCTGGTAACTAAAGGAGCACTGTCTGGTCCTATAACCTCTACATACTGTAACTAAAGGAGCACTGTCTGGTCCTATAACCTCTACATACTGTAACTAAAGGAGCACTGTCTGGTCCTATAACCTCTACATACTGTAACTAAAGGAGCACTGTCTGGTCCTATCACCTCTACATACTGTAACTAAAGGAGCACTGTCTGGTCCTATAACCTCTACATACTGTAACTAAAGGAGCACTGTCTGGTCCTATAACCTCACCCTACATACTGTAACTAAAGGAGCACTGTCTGGTCCTATAACCTCTACATACTGTAACTAAAGGAGCACTGTCTGGTCCTATAACCTCTACATACTGTAACTAAAGGAGCACTGTCTGGTCCTATCACCCCTACATACTGTAACTAAAGGAGCACTGTCTGGTCCTATAACCTCACCTCTACATACTGTAACTAAAGGAGCACTGTCTGGTCCTATAACCTCTACATACTGTAACTAAAGGAGCACTGTCTGGTCCTATAACCTCTACATACTGTAACTAAAGGAGCACTGTCTGGTCCTATAACCTCTACATACTGTAACTAAAGGAGCACTGTCTGGTCCTATAACCTCTACATACTGTAACTAAAGGAGCACTGTCTGGTCCTATAACCTCACCCTACATACTGTAACTAAAGGAGCACTGTCTGGTCCTATAACCTCACCCTACATACTGTAACTAAAGGAGCACTGTCTGGTCCTATAACCTCACCCTACATACTGTAACTAAAGGAGCACTGTCTGGTCCTATCACCTCTACATACTGTAACTAAAGGAGCACTGTCTGGTCCTATAACCTCACCCTACATACTGTAACTAAAGGAGCACTGTCTGGTCCTATAACCTCACCCTACATACTGTAACTAAAGGAGCACTGTCTGGTCCTATCACCTCACCCTACATACTGTAACTAAAGGAGCACTGTATGGTCCTATAACCTCACCCTACATACTGTAACTAAAGGAGCACTGTCTGGTCCTATCACCTCTACATACTGTAACTAAAGGAGCACTGTCTGGTCCTATAACCTCTACATACTGTAACTAAAGGAGCACTGTCTGGTCCTATAACCTCACCTCTACATACTGTAACTAAAGGAGCACTGTCTGGTCCTATAACCTCTACATACTGTAACTAAAGGAGCACTGTCTGGTCCTATAACCTCTACATACTGTAACTAAAGGAGCACTGTCTGGTCCTATAACCTCACCCTACATACTGTAACTAAAGGAGCACTGTCTGGTCCTATAACCTCTACATACTGTAACTAAAGGAGCACTGTCTGGTCCTATAACCTCTACATACTGTAACTAAAGGAGCACTGTCTGGTCCTATCACCTCTACATACTGTAACTAAAGGAGCACTGTCTGGTCCTATAACCTCACCTCTACATACTGTAACTAAAGGAGCACTGTCTGGTCCTATAACCTCTACATACTGTAACTAAAGGAGCACTGTCTGGTCCTATAACCTCTACATACTGTAACTCAGGGAGCACTGTCTGGTCCTATCACCTCTACATACTGTAACTAAAGGAGCACTGTCTGGTCCTATCACCTCTACATACTGTAACTAAAGGAGCACTGTCTGGTCCTATCACCTCACCCTACATACTGTAACTAAAGGAGCACTGTCTGGTCCTATAACCTCACCCTACATACTGTAACTAAAGGAGCACTGTCTGGTCCTATAACCTCACCCTACATACTGTAACTAAAGGAGCACTGTCTGGTCCTATAACCTCTACATACTGTAACTAAAGGAGCACTGTCTGGTCCTATAACCTCACCTCTACATACTGTAACTAAAGGAGCACTGTCTGGTCCTATAACCTCTACATACTGTAACTAAAGGAGCACTGTCTGGTCCTATAACCTCTACATACTGTAACTAAAGGAGCACTGTCTGGTCCTATAACCTCACCTCTACATACTGTAACTAAAGGAGCACTGTCTGGTCCTATCACCTCTACATACTGTAACTAAAGGAGCACTGTCTGGTCCTATAACCTCACCCTACATACTGTAACTAAAGGAGCACTGTCTGGTCCTATAACCTCTACATACTGTAACTAAAGGAGCACTGTCTGGTCCTATAACCTCACCCTACATACTGTAACTAAAGGAGCACTGTCTGGTCCTATAACCTCTACATACTGTAACTAAAGGAGCACTGTCTGGTCCTATAACCTCTACATACTGTAACTAAAGGAGCACTGTCTGGTCCTATCACCCCTACATACTGTAACTAAAGGAGCACTGTCTGGTCCTATAACCTCACCTCTACATACTGTAACTAAAGGAGCACTGTCTGGTCCTATAACCTCTACATACTGTAACTAAAGGAGCACTGTCTGGTCCTATAACCTCTACATACTGTAACTAAAGGAGCACTGTCTGGTCCTATAACCTCACCCTACATACTGTAACTAAAGGAGCACTGTCTGGTCCTATAACCTCTACATACTGTAACTAAAGGAGCACTGTCTGGTCCTATAACCTCTACATACTGTAACTAAAGGAGCACTGTCTGGTCCTATAACCTCTACATACTGTAACTAAAGGAGCACTGTCTGGTCCTATAACCTCTACATACTGTAACTAAAGGAGCACTGTCTGGTCCTATCACCTCACCCTACATACTGTAACTAAAGGAGCACTGTCTGGTCCTATAACCTCTACATACTGTAACTAAAGGAGCACTGTCTGGTCCTATAACCTCACCCTACATACTGTAACTAAAGGAGCACTGTCTGGTCCTATAACCTCACCTCTACATACTGTAACTAAAGGAGCACTGTCTGGTCCTATAACCTCTACATACTGTAAGTAAAGGAGCACTGTCTGGTCCTATAACCTCTACATACTGTAACTAAAGGAGCACTGTCTGGTCCTATAACCTCTACATACTGTAACTAAAGGAGCACTGTCTGGTCCTATAACCTCACCCTACATACTGTAACTAAAGGAGCACTGTCTGGTCCTATAACCTCTACATACTGTAACTAAAGGAGCACTGTCTGGTCCTATAACCTCTACATACTGTAACTAAAGGAGCACTGTCTGGTCCTATAACCTCTACATACTGTAACTAAAGGAGCACTGTCTGGTCCTATAACCTCTACATACTGTAACTAAAGGAGCACTGTCTGGTCCTATAACCTCTACATACTGTAACTAAAGGAGCACTGTCTGGTCCTATAACCTCTACATACTGTAACTAAAGGAGCACTGTCTGGTCCTATAACCTCTACATACTGTAACTAAAGGAGCACTGTCTGGTCCTATAACCTCACCCTACATACTGTAACTAAAGGAGCACTGTCTGGTCCTATAACCTCACCCTACATACTGTAACTAAAGGAGCACTGTCTGGTCCTATAACCTCTACATACTGTAACTAAAGGAGCACTGTCTGGTCCTATCACCTCACCCTACATACTGTAACTAAAGGAGCACTGTATGGTCCTATAACCTCACCCTACATACTGTAACTAAAGGAGCACTGTCTGGTCCTATAACCTCACCTCTACATACTGTAACTAAAGGAGCACTGTCTGGTCCTATAACCTCTACATACTGTAACTAAAGGAGCACTGTCTGGTCCTATAACCTCTACATACTGTAACTCAGGGAGCACTGTCTGGTCCTATCACCTCTACATACTGTAACTAAAGGAGCACTGTCTGGTCCTATCACCTCTACATACTGTAACTAAAGGAGCACTGTCTGGTCCTATCACCTCACCCTACATACTGTAACTAAAGGAGCACTGTCTGGTCCTATAACCTCACCCTACATACTGTAACTAAAGGAGCACTGTCTGGTCCTATAACCTCACCCTACATACTGTAACTAAAGGAGCACTGTCTGGTCCTATAACCTCTACATACTGTAACTAAAGGAGCACTGTCTGGTCCTATAACCTCACCTCTACATACTGTAACTAAAGGAGCACTGTCTGGTCCTATAACCTCTACATACTGTAACTAAAGGAGCACTGTCTGGTCCTATAACCTCTACATACTGTAACTAAAGGAGCACTGTCTGGTCCTATAACCTCACCTCTACATACTGTAACTAAAGGAGCACTGTCTGGTCCTATAACCTCACCCTACATACTGTAACTAAAGGAGCACTGTCTGGTCCTATAACCTCTACATACTGTAACTAAAGGAGCACTGTCTGGTCCTATAACCTCACCCTACATACTGTAACTAAAGGAGCACTGTCTGGTCCTATAACCTCTACATACTGTAACTAAAGGAGCACTGTCTGGTCCTATAACCTCACCTCTACATACTGTAACTAAAGGAGCACTGTCTGGTCCTATAACCTCACCTCTACATACTGTAACTAAAGGAGCACTGTCTGGTCCTATAACCTCACCTCTACATACTGTAACTAAAGGAGCACTGTCTGGTCCTATAACCTCTACATACTGTAACTAAAGGAGCACTGTCTGGTCCTATCACCTCTACATACTGTAACTAAAGGAGCACTGTCTGGTCCTATCACCTCTACATACTGTAACTAAAGGAGCACTGTCTGGTCCTATAACCTCTACATACTGTAACTAAAGGAGCACTGTCTGGTCCTATAACCTCACCTCTACATACTGTAACTAAAGGAGCACTGTCTGGTCCTATAACCTCACCTCTACATACTGTAACTAAAGGAGCACTGTCTGGTCCTATAACCTCTACATACTGTAACTAAAGGAGCACTGTCTGGTCCTATCACCTCTACATACTGTAACTAAAGGAGCACTGTCTGGTCCTATAACCTCTACATACTGTAACTAAAGGAGCACTGTCTGGTCCTATAACCTCTACATACTGTAACTAAAGGAGCACTGTCTGGTCCTATCACCTCTACATACTGTAACTAAAGGAGCACTGTCTGGTCCTATAACCTATACTGTAACCACTGTCTGGTCCTATCACATACTGTAACTAAAGGAGCACTGTCTGGTCCTATAACCTCTACATACTGTAACTAAAGGAGCACTGTCTGGTCCTATAACCTCACCTCTACATACTGTAACTAAAGGAGCACTGTCTGGTCCTATAACCTCACCTCTACATACTGTAACTAAAGGAGCACTGTCTGGTCCTATAACCTCTACATACTGTAACTAAAGGAGCACTGTCTGGTCCTATAACCTCACCCTACATACTGTAACTAAAGGAGCACTGTCTGGTCCTATCACTGCACTACTTTAGACCAAATGGAACCATATTCAAATCAGATCAAATCAAATGTATTTGTCACATACACATGGTTAGCAGATGTTAATGCGAGTGTAGCGAAATGCTTGTGCTTCTAGTTCCGACAATGCAGTAATAACCAACAAGTAATCTAACTAACAATTCCAAAACTACTGTCTTATACACAGTGTAAGGGGATAAAGAATATGTACATAAAGATATATGAATGAGTGATGGTACAGAGCAGCATACAGTAGATGGTATCGAGTACAGTATATACATATGAGATGAGTATGTAAACAAAGTGGCATAGTTAAAGTGGCTAGTGATACATGTATTACATAAGGATGCAGTCGATGATGTAGAGTACAGTATATACGTATGCATATGAGATGAATAATGTAGGGTATGTAAACATTATATTAGGTAGCATTGTATAAAGTGGCTAGTGATATATTTACATCATTTCCCATCAATTCCCATTATTAAAGTGGCTGGAGTTGAGTCAGTGTCAGTGTGTTGGCAGCAGCCACTCAATGTTAGTGGTGGCTGTTTAACAGTCTGATGGCCTTGAGATAGAAGCTGTTTTTCAGTCTGATGGCCTTGAGATAGAAGCTGTTTATCAGTCTGATGGCCTTGAGATAGAAGCTGTTTATCAGTCTGATGGCCTTGAGATAGAAGCTGTTTTACAGTCTGATTGCCTTGAGATAGAAGCTGTTTTTCAGTCTCTCGGTCCCTGGTGAACGGTTGAGGTGAACGGTTGAGGTGAACAGTTGAACAGTTTAGGTGAACGGTTGAGGTGAACGGTTGAGGTGAACGGTTGAGGTGAACAGTTGAACAGTTTAGGTGAACGGTTGAACAGTTTAGGTGAACGGTTGAGGTGAACGGTTGAACAGTTTAGGTGAACGGTTGAGGTGAACGGTTGAACAGTTTAGGTGAACGGTTGAGGTGAACGGTTGAACGGTTGAGGTGAACGTGAACGGTTGAGGTGAACGGTTGAGGTGAACGGTTTAGGTGAACGGTTGAGGTGAACGGTTGAGGTAAACACCAGTGGTGGAAGAATCAATAAAGATACCTTAATAGAACGTTACCCAGTAAAATACTACTGGAGTTTAAGTCTAAAAGTATTTGGTTTTAAATATCCTTAAGTATCAAAAGTACATTTCATATTCCTTATATAAAGCAAACCAGATGCTTCGGTTTCTTGTTTTTTAAATGTACGGATCCCCATTAGATCCTGCCAAGGCAGCAGCTACTCTTCCTGGGGTTTATTATGGATCCCCATTAGTTCCTGCCAAAGCAGCAGCTACTCTTCCTGGGGTTTATTATGGATCCCCATTAGTTCCTGCCAAGGCAGCAGCTACTCTTCCTGGGGTTTATTATGGATCCCCATTAGTTCCTGTCAAGGCAGCAGCTACTCTTCCTGTGGTTTATTATGGATCCCCATTAGTTCCTGCCAAGGCAGCAGCTACTCTTCCTGGGGTTTATTATAGATTCACATTAGTTCCTGCCAAGGCAGCAGCTACTCTTCTTGGGGTTTATTATGGATCCCCATTAGTTCCTGTCAAGGCAGCAGCTACTCTTCCTGTGGTTTATTATGGATCCCCATTAGTTTGTGCCAAAGCAGCAGCTACTCTTCCTGGGGTTTATTATGGATCACAATTAGTTCCTGCCAAGGCAGCAGCTACTCTTCCTGTGGTTTATTATGGATCCCCATTAGTTCCTGTCAAGGCAGCAGCTACTCTTCCTGGGGTTTATTATGGATCCCCATTAGTTCCTGTCAAGGCAGCAGCTACTCTTCCTGTGGTTTATTATGGATCCCCATTAGTTCCTGCCAAGGCAGCAGCTACTCTTCCTGTGGTTTATTATGGATCCCCATTAGTTCCTGTCAAGGCAGCAGCTACTCTTCCTGGGGTTTATTATGGATCCCCATTAGTTTGTGCCAAAGCAGCAGCTACTCTTCTTGGGGTTTATTATGGATCCCCATTAGTTCCTGTCAAGGCAGCAGCTACTCTTCCTGTGGTTTATTATGGATCCCCATTAGTTCCTGCCAAGGCAGCAGCTACTCTTCCTGGGGTTTATTATGGATCCCCATTAGTTCCTGCCAAGGCAGCAGCTACTCTTCTTGGGGTTTATTATGGATCCCCATTAGTTCCTGTCAAGGCAGCAGCTACTCTTCCTGGGGTTTATTATGGATCCCCATTAGTTCCTGCCAAGGCAGCAGCTACTCTTCCTGGGGTTTATTATAGATTCACGTTAGTTCCTGCCAAGGCAGCAGCTACTCTTCCTGGGGTTTATTATGGATCCCCATTAGTTCCTGCCAAAGCAGCAGCTACTCTTCCTGGGGTTTATTATGGATCCCCATTAGTTCCTGCCAAGGCAGCAGCTACCCTCTTCTTGGGGTTTATTAAAGCAGCAGCTACTCTTCTTAGGATCCCCATTAGCTACTCTTCCTGTGGTTTATTATGGATCCCCATTAGTTCCTGCCAAGGCAGCAGCTACTCTTCCTGGGGTTTATTATGGATCCCCATTAGTTCCTGTCAAGGCAGCAGCTACTCGTCCTGTGGTTTATTATGGATCCCCATTAGTTCCTGTCACGGCAGCAGCTACTCTTCCTGGGGTTTATTATGGATCCCCATTAGTTCCTGCCAAGGCAGCAGCTACTCTTCTTGGGGTTTATTATGGATCCCCATTAGTTCCTGTCAAGGCAGCAGCTACTCTTCCTGTGGTTTATTATGGATCCCCATTAGTTTGTGCCAAAGCAGCAGCTACTCTTCCTGGGGTTTATTATGGATCCCCATTAGTTCCTGCCAAGGCAGCAGCTACTCTTCCTGTGGTTTATTATGGATCCCCATTAGTTCCTGGGTTTTCCTGGGGTTTATTATAGATTCACATTAGTTCCTGCCAAGGCAGCAGCTACTCTTCCTGTGGTTTATTATGGATCCCAATTAGTTTGTGCCAAAGCAGCAGCTACTCTTCCTGGGGTTTATTATGGATCCCCATTAGTTCCTGTCAAGGCAGCAGCTACTCTTCCTGTGGTTTATTATGGATCCCCATTAGTTTGTGCCAAAGCAGCAGCTACTCTTCCTGGGGTTTATTATGGATCCCCATTAGTTTGTGCCAAAGCGGGGTCGGGGTTAATTCAATTTCAAGTTAATAAAGAAATGATTCCTCATGAAATGTACACATGATTATTTTTCATATGGTATGACCTATGACCTCCTACCTCCACAGATGCTGCATCACTAGCTACATTAGCAGGGCTCCAATGCTGCATAACTAGCTACATTAGCACGGCCTCAACGTTACATAACTAGCTACATTAGCAGGGCCTCAACGTTACATAACTAGCTACATTAGCACGGCCTCAATGTTACATAACTAGCTACATTAGCACGGCCTCAATGTTACATAACTAGCTACATTAGCACGGCCTCAATGTTACATAACTAGCTACATTAGCAGGGCCTCAACGTTACATAACTAGCTACATTAGCACAGCCTCAATGTTACATAACTAGCTACATTAGCACGGCCTCAATGTTACATAACTAGCTACATTAGCAGGGCCTCAACGTTACATAACTAGCTACATTAGCACGGCCTCAATGTTACATAACTAGCTACATTAGCAGGGCCTCAACGTTACATAACTAGCTACATTAGCACGGCCTCAATGTTACATAACTAGCTACATTAGCAGGGCCTCAATGTTACATAACTAGCTACATTAGCACGGCCTCAATGTTACATAACTAGCTACATTAGCAGGGCCTCAATGTTACATAACTAGCTACATTAGCACGGCCTCAATGTTACATAACTAGCTACATTAGCAGGGCCTCAATGCTGCATAACTAGCTACATTAGCACATCCTCAAAGCTGCATAACTAGCTACATTAGCAGGGCCTCAATGTTGCATAACTAGCTACATTAGCAGGGCCTCAAAGCTGCATAACTAGCTACATTAGCACATCCTCAAAGCTGCATAACTAGCTACATTAGCAGGGCCTCAATGTTGCATAACTAGCTACATTAGTACATCCTCAATGCTGCATCACTAGCTACATTAGTACATCCTCAACGCTGCATAACTAGCTACATTAGTACAGCCTCAATGCTGCATAACTAGCTACATTAGCACATCCTCAATGCTGCATAACTAGCTACATTAGTACATCCTCAATGCTGCATAACTAGCTACATTAGCACATCCTCAAAGCTGCATAACTAGCTACATTAGCAGGGCCTCAATGCTGCATAACTAGCTACATTAGCACATCCTCAACGCTACATAAGTAGCTACATTAGCACGGCCTCAACGCTACATAACTAGCTACATTAGCACATCCTCAACGCTACATAAGTAGCTACATTAGCACATCCTCAACGCTACATAACTAGCTACATTAGCACGGCCTCAACGCTACATAACTAGCTACATTAGCAGGGCCTCAAAGCTACATAACTAGCTACATTAGCAGGGCCTCAACGCTACATAACTAGCTACATTAGCACGGCCACATATCAAATGTCACTTTAATTGAATTATTGGCATGTTGCTCATTCCCTGCCCTCTGCATGCAGATGGAGCCTGTTGGAGCCTGACATCACTGATTACAACACAATATCCACCACTCCTCTCCTGGCAGAGAGTCGATGTGTTAAGCCACCGTCAACTACATTTCAAATGGTACCCTGTCCCCTATGTAGTGCACTACTTCTGCCCAGAGCGCAGGACAACCTAGTCCCACTACAATAGGGTGCCATAGGGGACAGTGCCAGGGAGAACACTGTTGTAGAGCCCCGGGTTCATCTAATGTGGGACATCAGATATCCTATTAGACGAGGGTGTGGATGGACTCTATTTTGAAAGCAGAGGAAATGTTACACTTCCTACTTGGTTCCTGCTGAGAAGGCAGAAAGGATAGGTTCCAAGTGGAACCCTATTCCCTACATAGTGCACTACATTAGACCAAATGGAACCCTATTCCCTACATAGTGCACTACTTTAGACTAAATGGAACCCTATTCCCTACATAGTGCACTACTTTAGACCAAATGGAACCCTATTCCCTACATAGTGCACTACTTTAGACCAAATGGAACCCTATTCCCTACATAGTGCACTACTTTAGACCAAATGGAACCCTATTCCCTACATAGTGCACTACTTTAGACCAAATGTAACCCTATTCCCTACATAGTGCACTACTTTAGACCAAATGGAACCCTATTCCCTACATAGTGCACTAATTTAGACTAAATGGAACCCTATTCCCTACATAGTGCACTACATTAGACCAAATGGAACCCTATTCCCTACATAGTGCACTACTTTAGACCAAATCCCTTTTGGCCCTACAGTATATAGGGGACTAGGTGCCATTTAGGAGGTAGCATAGACTAGAGCCTTTTATGGACACCTCTGACAAGGAGTCTTTCTTCAGTCAGTCTCAAACAGAACTGGATATTGGCTGTAGTCACTGGCAGTATAGTGTCTTTCTGAGAAGACAGGACCAGTATTGGAGGTCTGAATGACATCAGGTAGAACATTGACTCAGTGATGATGTCATCATGACGAGCAGCAATATACCTGATCTGTCTAAACCAATCACAATGTTTTATACTTTATATGACAAACGGCAACATGAGTTATTAATGCTGGTTATCAATAGAGCTCTCTGGCAGTCAGTCATACAGTCAGACGGTCAGTCAGTCAGTTAGACAGTCAGTCAGTCAGTCAGTTAGACAGTCAGTCAGTCAGTCAGACGGTCAGTCAGACAGTCAGACGGTCAATGAAATGGTCAGTCAGACGGTCAGTCAGATAGTCAGACGGTCAGTCAGACAGTCAGACGGTCAGTCAGACAGTCAGACGGTCAATGAAATGGTCAGTCAGACGGTCAGTCAGACAGTCAGACGGTCAGTCAGTCAGTCAGACAGTCAGACGGTCAGTCAGTCAGTCAGACAGTCAGACGGTCAGTCAGACAGTCAGTCAGTCAGACAGTCAGACGGTCAGTCAGACGGTCAGTCATACAGTCAGACGGTCAGTCAGACAGTCAGTCAGATGGTCAGTCAGTCAGTCAGTCAGTCACAGTCAGACGGTCAGTGAGATGGTCAGTCAGTCAGTCAGTCAGTCAAATGGTCAGTCAGTCAGACAGCCAGTCAGTCAGTCAGATGGTCAGTCAGTCAGCCAGTCAGTCAGACAGTCAGTCAGACGGTCAGTCAGTCAGTCAGCCAGTCAGTCAGTCAGATGGTCAGTCAGTCAGCCAGTCAGTCAGACAGTCAGTCAGACAGTCAGTCAGACATTCAGATGGTCAGTCAGCCAGTTAGTCTGTCAGACGGTCAGACAGTCAGATGGTCAGTCAGTCAGACAGTCAGATGCTCAGGCAGTCAGACAGACAGTCAGACAGACAGTCAGTCAGACAATCAGTCAGACAGTCAGTCAGACAGACAGTCAGTCAGTCAGACAGTCAGTCATTCAGTCAGTCAGTCAGATGCTCAGTCAGTCAGACAGACAGTCATTCAGTCAGTCAGTCAGATGCTCAGTCAGTCAGACAGACAGTCAGACAGTCAGTCAGTCAGTCAGACAGAAGTCTTAAACCTCTAGTGACTCCCCATCCCGCATGCGGGAGCGTAATCATCGCCTGACACTAATTAGCATAACGCAACGGACATAAATCTTCCTAGAAAATCTTCCTATTCATGAAAATCACAAATGAAATATATTGAGACACAGCTTAGACTTTTGTTAATCACCCTGTCATCTCAGATTTTCAAAATATGCTTTACAGCCAAAGCTAGACAAGCATTTGTGTAAGTTTATCGATAGCCTAGCATAGCATTTTGTCCAGCTAGCAGCAGGTAACTTGGTCACGGAAATCAGAAAAGCAATCAAATTAAATCGTTTACCTTTGATGAGCTTCGGATGTTTTCACTCACGAGACTCCCAGTTAGATAGCAAATGTTCCTTTTTTCCAAAAATATTATTTTTGTAGACGAAATAGCTCCGTTTGTTCTTCACGTTTGCAGTCACTAAAACGCCAACCAATATTCCAAATTAGCTCCATAATATCGACAGAAACATGGCAAACGTTGTTTATAATCAATCCTCAAGGTGTTTTTCAAATATCTATTCGATAATATATCCGTCGGGACAATTCGTTTTTCAGTAGGACCGATTGGAATAATGGCTACCTCTGTATTTTACGCGAGAGTCACTATGGGAGCCATCAGGTGACCACTTGCACAATGTAGCAATGTAGCCGCTTACGGGTATTCTTCAACATAAATGCGTAAAACTATGTCACAATGCTGTAGACACCTTCGGGAATACGGAGAAAGAGTAATCTGGTTGATAGGCCATTCACTGCTCTATAGGGACGCATTGGAACGCAGCACTTTCAAAACATGAGGCACTTCCTGATTGGATTTTTCTCAGGCTTTCGCCTGCAACATCAGTTCTGTTATACTCACAGACAATATTTTTACAGTTTTGGAAACTTTAGAGTGTTTTCAATCCTAAACTGTCAATTATATGCATATTCTAGCATCTTGTCCTGACAAAATATCCTGTTTACTACGGGAACGTTATTTTCCCAAAAATGAAAATACTGCCCCCTAGTCACAACAGGTTGTAATCAGTGAAGTAAAGGAAACCCTTTGAAGTTTGTGGAGATGTGATAGTAATGTAAGGAGAATATGACACAATACATCTGGTAGAAGATGAAAGAAAAAAACATGTGTTTTCTATTTTTAGTTGAAATGCAAAAGAAAAGCCAGACATTGAGACAGGAAGCTGGGGTTCATGTAGATGTTGTCCACAACAGAGCAACAGTGTGTGTGTGTTATCTTTGAAATGCAAAAGAAAAGCCAGACATTGAGACAGGAAGCTGGGGTTCATGTAGATGTTGTCCACAACAGAACAACAGTGTGTGTGTTATCTTTGAAATGCAAAAGAAAAGCCAGACATTGAGACAGGAAGCTGGGGTTCATGTAGATGTTGTCCACAACAGAGCAACAGTGTGTGTTATCTTTGGAATGCAAAATAAAAGCCAGACATTGAGACAGGAAGCTGGGGTTCATGTAGATGTTGTCCACAACAGAGCAACAGTGTGTGTTATCTTTGAAATGCAAAATAAAAGCCAGACATTGAGACAGGAAGCTGGGTATCATGTAGATGTTGTCCACAACAGAGCAACAGTGTGTGTGTGTTATCTTTGAAATGCAAAAGAAAAGCCAGACATTGAGACAGGAAGCTGGGGATCATGTAGATGTATTTAAACAGAACAACAGGATGAGCTTGCATCAATACCTTATTATGATTTAAATGCATCAATACCTTATTATGATGTATTTAATCCCCTGCATCAATACCTTATTATGATGTATTTAATCAGGGGATGAGCCCTATCAATACCTTATTATGATGTATTTAATCAGGGGATGAGCCCTGCATCAATACCTTATTATGATGTATTTAATCAGGGGATGATCAATACCTTATTATGATGTATTTAATCAGGGGATGAGCCCTGCATCAATACCTTATTATGATGTATTTAATCAGGGGATGAGCCCTGCATCAATACCTTATTATGATTTATTTAATCAGGGGATGAGCCCTGCATCAATACCTTATTATGATGTATTTAATCAGGGGATGAGCCCTGCATCAATACCTTATTATGATGTATTTAATCAGGGGATGAGCCCTGCATCAATACCTTATTATGATGTATTTAATCAGGGATGAGCCCTGCATCAATACCTTATTATGATGTATTTAATCAGGGGATGAGCCCTTTACCTTATTATGATCAGGGATGAGCCCTGCATCAATACCTTATTATGATGTATTTAATCAGGGGATGAGCCCTGCATCAATACCTTATTATGATGTATTTAATCAGGGATGAGCCCTGCATCAATACCTTATTATGATGTATTTAATCAGGGATGAGCCCTGCATCAATACCTTATTATGATGTATTTAATCAGGGATGAGCCCTGCATCAATACCTTATTATGATGTATTTAATCAGGGATGAGCCCTGCATCAATACCTTATTATGATGTATTTAATCAGGGATGAGCCCTGCATCAATACCTTATTATGATGTATTTAATCAGGGATGAGCCCTGCATCAATACCTTATTATGATTTATTTAATCAGGGGATGAGCCCTGCATCAATACCTTATTATGATGTATTTAATCAGGGGATGAGCCCTGCATCAATACCTTATTATGATGTATTTAATCAGGGGATGAGCCCTGCATCAATACCTTATTATGATGTATTTAATCAGGGGATGAGCCCTGCATCAATACCTTATTATGATGTATTTAATCAGGGGATGAGCCCTGCATCAATACCTTATTATGATTTATTTAATCAGGGGATGAGCCCTGCATCAATACCTTATTATGATTTATTTAATCAGGGGATGAGCCCTGCATCAATACCTTATTATGATGTATTTAATCAGGGGATGAGCCCTGCATCAATACCTTATTATGATGTATTTAATCAGGGATGAGCCCTGCATCAATACCTTATTATGAGCCCTGATTATTTTATTATGATGTATTTAACCTTTATTTAACCAGGGGATGAGCCCTGCATCAATACCTTATTATGATGTATTTAATCAGGGGATGAGCCCTGCATCAATACCTTATTATGATGTATTTAATCAGGGGATGAGCCCTGCATCAATACCTTATTATGATGTATTTAATCAGGGGATGAGCCCTGCATCAATACCTTATTATGATGTATTTAATCAGGGGATGAGCCCTGCATCAATACCTTATTATGATGTATTTAATCAGGGGATGAGCCCTGCATCAATACCTTATTATGATGTATTTAATCAGGGGATGAGCCCTGCATCAATACCTTATTATGATGTATTTAATCAGGGGATGAGCCCTGCATCAATACCTTATTATGATGTATTTAATCAGGGGATGAGCCCTGCATCAATACCTTATTATGATGTATTTAATCAGGGGATGAGCCCTGCATCAATACCTTATTATGATGTATTTAATCAGGGGATGAGCCCTGCATCAATACCTTATTATGATGTATTTAATCAGGGGATGAGCCCTGCATCAATACCTTATTATGATGTATTTAATCAGGGGATGAGCCCTGCATCAATACCTTATTATGATGTATTTAATCAGGGGATGAGCCCTGCATCAATACTTTTACAGATGAGCCCTGCATCAATACATCAACAATATTTATTCCGTGCTGGAATGAAAACTGTGCTCCTTTCTGACGATATAAGACATGTCCATTTCCCATTCTAGTCATATATCGCATACTGAGCAGCAGCTGTCCCGATTTCGGGACACTGATCGCGTGGAGGTTATAATCAGGCTCCTGTTTAAATGAACCATATTTAACAGGCTGGTATTTATGTGTATTG
Organism: Oncorhynchus nerka; assembly: GCF_034236695.1. Lineage (NCBI taxonomy): Eukaryota > Metazoa > Chordata > Actinopteri > Salmoniformes > Salmonidae > Oncorhynchus > Oncorhynchus nerka. Next base: position 258,062 of record NW_027040479.1, read on the forward strand.
AACAACGACCGCATGGCGAGATGTGGGGCTGTGAGAAATTAACCACCTCCAAGTGTTTGCTTTGCCAAGCGTGTTAATGCTGTCAAAATAAATACACGGAGCCAGTCCTTTTCTCCTGTGGATAATCTGTGACAATAATGACAATCTGTTATAATGGGTTATAATTATGATAATCTGTTATTGTCTCGGAGTAGAAAAGGTCACCCCTTGAATATTCCTATTAATTATTTATTCTAATTAGGAAGTGGAAGGAGCAGGAAGTCATTTTGATCGCACACTTCCATTAGTCTGGGGTTGAATCTTCACCGTCTGAGAAAGCTGAATGTGCTGAATGGAGGAGAATGAAAAGGAATCCCCTTGGATTGAGGAAGGAATCCCCTTGGATTCAAATCAAATCAAATATATTTATATAGCCCTTCGTACATCAGCTGATATCTCAAAGTGCTGTACAGAAACCCAGCCTAAAACCCCAAACAGCAAGCAATGCAGGTGTAGAAGCACGGTGGCTAGGAAAAACTCCCTAGAAAGGCCAAAACCTAGGAAGAAACCTAGAGAGGAACCAGGCTATGTGGGGTGCCGGGTGGAGAATATAACAGAACATGGCCAAGATGTTCAAATGTTCATAAATGACCAGCATGGTCCAATAATAATAAGGCAGAACAGTTGAAACTGGAGCAGCAGCATAGTCAGGTGCAAGTTGAAACTGGAGCAGCAGCATGGCCAGGTGGACTGGGGACAGCAAGGAGTCATCATGTCAGGTAGTCCTGGGGCATGGTCCTAGGGCTCAGGTCAGTTGAAACTGGAGCAGCAGCATGGCCAGGTGGACTGGGGACAGCAAGGAGTCATCATGTCAGGTAGTTCTGGGGCATGGTCCTAGGGCTCAGGTCAGTTGAAACTGGAGCAGCAGCATGGCCAGGTGGACTGGGGACAGCAAGGAGTCATCATGTCAGGTAGTCCTGGGGCATGGTCCTAGGGCTCAGGTCAGTTGAAACTGGAACAGAGGAAGGAATCCCCTTGGATTCTTGATCCTCTGCATGATATATTCTAGAGGGGAAATGTCTTGGTCTGATTCAGATCTTTGTTAGAGGAAAATACCCGTTTGAAGTGATGACCTCTCACCTCATTGATGTGAACATATCACAACATATCACGACATATCACAACATATAACGTATCATATAATTTCATAACATCATATCATTTAATAACATACCATAACATAGCGTACCATAACGTACCGTAACACAACATACCATAACGTAGCGTAAAGTACCGTAACGTAACGTAACACAACATACCATAACATAGCGTAACACAACATACCATAACGTAGCGTAACACAACATACCGTAACGTAGCGTAACACAACATACCATAACGTAGCGTAACACAACATACCGTAACGTAGCGTAACACAACATACCGTAACGTAGCGTAACACAACATACCGTAACGTAGCGTAACACAACATACCGTAACGTAGCGTACCATAACGTAGCGTAACACAACATACCGTAACGTAGCGTAACACAACATACCGTAACGTAGCGTAACACAACATACCGTAACGTAGCGTAACACAACATACCATAACGTAGCGTAACACAACATACCGTAACGGAGCGTAACATAACGTAGCGTAACACAACATACCGTAACGTAGCGTAACACAACATACCATAACGTAGCGTAACACAACATACCGTAACGTGGCGTAACACAACATACCATAACGTGGCGTAACACAACATACCGTAACGAGCGTAACACAACATAACGTAGCGTAACACAACATACCGTAACGTGGCGTAACATGACATACCATAACGTAGGCGTGCCATAACGTGGCGTAACACAACATACCGTAACGTGGAGTAACACAACATACCATAACGTGGCGTAAAACATACCGTAACGTAGCGTAACACAACATACCGTAAATGAGTAACACAACATACCATAACGTAGAGTAACACAACATACCATAACGTAGTGTAACAGTACCATAACGTAACGTAGCGTAACACAACATACCATAACGTGGTGTACCGTAACGTAACATAACATACCATAACGTAGCGTAACACAACATACCATAACGTAGTGTAACACAACATACCATAACGTGGCATAGTGTAACACAACATACCATAACGTAACGTAACGAGAGTAACACAACATACCGTAACGTAGTGTAACACAACATGCCGTAACGTAGTGTAAAGTACCGTAACGTAGCGTAACACAACATACCGTAACGTAGAGTAACACAACATACCATAACGTAGTGTAACACAACATACCATAACACAACATACCATAACGTAGAGTAACACAACATACCATAACGTAGCGTAACACAACATACCGTAACGTAGCGTAACACAACATACCATAACGTAGCGTAACACAACATACCGTAACGTAGCGTAACACAACATACCATAACGTAGCGTAACACAACATACCGTAACGTAGCGTAACATAACGTAGCGTAACACAACATACCGTAACGTAGCGTAACATGACATACCATAACGTAGCGTACCATAACGTAACGTAACACAACATACCGTAACGTAGAGTAACACAACATACCATAACGTAGTGTAAAGTACCGTAACGTAACGTAGCGTAACACAACATACCGTAACGTAGAGTAACACAACATACCATAACGTAGAGTAACACAACATACCATAACGTAGTGTAAAGTACCGTAACGTAACGTAGCGTAACACAACATACCGTAACGTAGTGTACCGTAAAGTAACGTAACATAACATACCATAACGTAGCGTAACACAACATACCGTAACGTAGTGTAACACAACATGCCGTAACGTAGTGTAAAGTACCGTAACGTAACGTAGCGTAACACAACATACCGTAACGTAGTGTAACACAACATGCCGTAACGTAGTGTAAAGTACCGTAACGTAGCGTAACACAACATACCGTAACGTAGAGTAACACAACATACCATAACGTAGTGTAACACAACATACCATAACACAACATACCATAACGTAGAGTAACACAACATACCATAACGTAGAGTAACACAACATACCATAACGTAGAGTAACACAACATACCGTAACGTAGTGTAACACAACATACCATAACGTAGTGTAACACAACATACCATAACGTAGTGTAACACAACATACCATAACGTAGCGTAACGTAGAGTAACACAACATACCATAACGTAGCGTAACGTAGAGTAACACAACATACCATAACGTAGAGTACCATAACGTAGTGTAACACAACATACCATAACGTAGTGTAACACAACATACCATAACGTAGAGTAACACAACATACCATAACGTAGAGTAACACAACATACCATAACACAACATACCATAACGTAGAGTACCATAACGTAGTGTAACACAACATACCATAACACAACATACCATAACGTAGAGTACCATAACGTAGTGTAACACAACATACCATAACGTAGTGTAACACAACATACCATAACGTAGAGTAACACAACATACCGTAACGTAGAGTAACACAACATACCATAACGTAGAGTACCATAACGTAGAGTAACACAACATACCATAACGTAGAGTACCGTAACGTAGTGTAACACAACATACCGTAACGTAGAGTAACACAACATACCATAACGTAGAGTAACACAACATACCATAACGTAGCGTAACACAACATACCATAACGTAGAGTAACACAACATACCATAACGTAGCGTAACACAACATACCATAACGTAGAGTAACACAACATACCATAACGTAGCGTAACACAACATACCATAACGTAGAGTAACACAACATACCATAACGTAGTGTAACACAACATACCATAACGTAGTGTACCACAACATACCATAACGTAGAGTAACACAACATACCATAACGTAGCGTAACACAACATACCATAACACAACATACCATAACGTAGAGTAACACAACATACCATAACACAACATACCATAACGTAGAGTAACACAACATACCATAACGTAGTGTAACACAACATACCATAACGTAGTGTACCACAACATACCATAACACAACATACCATAACGTAGAGTAACACAACATACCATAACGTAGTGTACCATAACATAGAGTAACACAACATACCATAACGTAGTGTACCATAACGTAGTGTACCATAACGTAGCGTAACATGACATACCGTAACGTAGCGTAACGTAGCGTAACATGACATACCATAACGTAGCGTAACATGACATACCGTAACGTAGCGTAATATGACATACCGTAACGTAGCGTAACATGACATACCATAACGTAGCGTAACATGACATACCATAACGTAGTGTAACACAACATACCATAACGTAGAGTAACACAACATACCATAACGTAGTGTACCATAACGTAGTGTACCATAACGTAGTGTACCATAACGTAGTGTACCATAACGTAGCATAACATGACATACCATAATGTAGCGTAACACGACATACCATAATGTAGCGTAACACGACCTACCATAACGTAGTGTACCGTAACGTAGCGTAACGTAGCGTAACATGACATACCATAACGTAGCGTAACATGACATACCGTAACGTAGCGTATCATGACATACCATAACGTAGTGTACCATAACGTAGCATAACATGACATACCATAACGTAGCGTAACATAGCGTACCATAACGTACCGTAACACGACATACCATAACGTAGAGTACCGTAACATAGCGTAACATGACATACCATAACGTAGCGTAACATGACATACCATAACGTAGCGTAACATAGCGTACCATAACGTACCGTAACACGACATACCATAACGTAGTGTACCGTAACGTAGCGTAACGTAGCGTAACATGACATACCATAACGTAGTGTACCATAACGTAGCGTAACATGACATACCATAACGTAGCGTAACACAACATACCATAACGTAGCGTAACATGACATACCATAACGTAGAGTAACACAACATACCATAACGTAGCGTAACACAACATACCATAACGTAGAGTAACACAACATACCATAACGTAGAGTAACACAACATACCATAACGTAGTGTAACACAACATACCATAACGTAGCGTAACATGACATACCATAACGTAGCGTAACATGACATACCATAACGTAGCGTAACACAACATACCATAACGTAGCGTAACACGACATACCATAACGTAGCGTAACATGACATACCATAACGTAGTGTACCATAACGTAGCGTAACATGACATACCATAACGTAGTGTAACACAACATACCATAACGTAGCGTAACATGACATACCATAACGTAGCGTAACACGACATACCATAACGTAATGTACCGTAACGTAGTGTAACATGACATACCATGACGTAGTGTACCGTAACGTAGCGTAACGTAGCGTAACATGACATACCATAACGTAGCGTAACATAGCGTACCATAACGTAGTGTACCATAACGTAGCGTAACATGACATACCATAACGTACCGTAACACGACATACCATAACGTAGCGTAACGTAGCGTAACGTAACATACCATAACGTAGAGTACCGTTACACGACATACCATAACGTAGCATTACATAATGTAGCTCCAAAGCTCTCAGCTTCCTCACCATGATATCAACTCTCCAGTAGGAACTCTGTTATTGACATGGTAGCTTCCTCACCATGATATCAACTCTCTAGTAGGAACTCTGTTATTGACATGGTAGCTTCCTCACCAGGCTCAGTATGAATCAAGTCTCCAGTAGGAACTCTGTTATTGACATGGTAGCTTCCTCACCAGGCTCAGTATGAATCAACTCTCCAGTAGGAACTCTGTTATTGACATGGTAGCTTCCTCACCAGGCTCAGTATGAATCAACCCTTCAGTAGGAACTCTGTTATTGACATGGTAGCTTCCTCACCAGGCTCAATATGAATCAACTCTCCAGTAGGAACTCTGTTATTGACATGGTAGCTTCCTCACCAGTCTCAGTATGAATCAACCCTCAGTAGGAACTCTGTTATTGACATGGTAGCTTCCTCACCAGGCTCAATATGAATCAAGTCTCCAGTAGGAACTCTGTAATTGACATGGTAGCTTCCTCACCAGGCTCAGTATGAATCAACCCTGCAGTAGGAACTCTGTTATTGACATGGTAGCTTCCTCACCAGGCTCAGTATGAATCAACCCTCCAGTAGGAACTCTGTTATTGACATGGTAGCTTCCTCACCAGGCTCAGTATGAATCAACCCTCCAGTAGGAACTCTGTTATTGACATGGTAGCTTCCTCACCAGTCTCAGTATGAATCAACCCTCCAGTAGGAAGTCTATGTTATTGACATGGTAGCTTCCTCACCATGCTCAGTATGAATCAACTCTCCAGTAGGAACTCTGTTATTGACATGGTAGCTTCCTCACCAGGCTCAGTATGAATCAACCCTTCAGTAGGAACTCTGTTATTGACATGGTAGCTTCCTCACCAGGCTCAGTATGAATCAACCCTCCAGTAGGAACTCTGTTATTGACATGGTAGCTTCCTCACCAGGCTCAGTATGAATCAACCCTGCAGTAGGAACTCTGTTATTGACATGGTAGCTTCCTCACCAGTCTCAGTATGAATCAACCCTCCAGTAGTAAGTCTATGTTATTGACATGGTAGCTTCCTCACCATGCTCAGTATGAATCAACTCTACAGTAGGAACTCTATTATTGACATGGTAGCTTCTTCACCAGGCTCAGTATGAATCAACTCTTCAGTAGGAACTCTGTTATTGACATGGTAGCTTCCTTCACCAGGCTCAATATGGATCAAGTCTCCAGTAGGAAGTCTATGGGGGTCTAGCCCAGACCTCAATCAAATTGAGAAGCTGTGGTATGACTTAAAGATTGCTCTGAACACCAGCAGAACCCATCTAACTTGAAGCAGCTGGAGCAATGTTGCCTTGAAGAATGTAGCTATATGTGCCAAGCTTATAGAGACATACCCTAAGAGCCTTGCGGCTGTAAAACATATTGTCTAACCCTAACCTCAAAGTGGTAGGCATGTTGTGTAAATCAAATGATACAAACCCCTCCAAAAATCCATTTTAATTCCAGGTTGTAAGGCAACAGAAGAGGATGCCAAGGGGGTGGATCCTTTCACTAGCAACTGTAGCACCCTATTCCCTATAACTGCATACCAAATACCACCCTATTCCCTATAACTGCATACCAAATACCACCCTATTCCCATAACTGCATACCAAATACCACCCTATTCCCTATAACTGCATACCAAATACCACCCTATTCCCTATATAGTGATCCACTGCATACCAAATACCACCCTATTCCCTATATAGTGATTCACTGCATACCAAATACCACCCTATTCCCTATATAGTGATCCACTCTGCATACCAAATACCACCCTATTCCCTATATAGTGATCCACTCTGCATACCAAATACCACCCTATTCCCTATGTAGTGCATACCAAATACCACCCTATTCCCTATATAGTGATCCACTCTGCATACCAAATACCACCCTATTCCCTATAACTGCATACCAAATAGCACCCTATTCCCTATATAGTGATCCACTCTGCATACCAAATACCACCCTATTCCCTATAAAGTGATCCACTCTGCATACCAAATACCACCCTATTCCCTATATAGTGATCCACTCTGCATACCAAATAGCACCTTATTCCCTATATAGTGATCCACTGTTGACATCATGGTTACCAAATGAGGGCTCTTTCAGGATGCCCCCTACCCCCTAGACATCATGGTTAACAGTACTGTTGACCCTGAGGGCTGCTTTCAGGATGCCCCCTACCCCCTAGACATCATGGTTAACAGTACTGTTGACCCTGAGGGCTCTTTCAGGATGCCCCCTACCCCCCTAGACATCATGGTTAACAGTACTGTTGACCCTGAGGGCTCTTTCAGGATGCCCCCTACCCCCCTAGACATCATGGTTAACAGTACTGTTGACCCTGAGGGCTCTTTCAGGATGCCCCCTAGGACATCATGCCCCCTGAGGGCTCCCCCCCTAGACATCATGGTTAACAGTACTGTTGACCCTGAGGGCTCTTTCAGGATGCCCCCTACCCCCTAGACATCATGGTTAACAGTACTGTTGACCCTGAGGGCTCTTTCAGGATGCCCCTACCCCCTAGACATCATGGTTAACAGTACTGTTGACCCTGAGGGCTCTTTCAGGATGCCCCCTACCCCCTAGACATCATGGTTAACAGTACTGTTGACCCTGAGGGCTCTTTCAGGATGCCCCCTACCCCCTAGACATCATGGTTAACAGTACTGTTGACCCTGAGGGCTCTTTCAGGATGCCCCCTACCCCCTAGACATCATGGTTAACAGTACTGTTGACCCTGAGGGCTCTTTCAGGATGCCCCCTACCCCCTAGACATCATGGTTAACAGTACTGTTGACCCTGAGGGCTCTTTCAGGATGCCCCCTACCCCCTAGACATCATGGTTAACAGTACTGTTGACCCTGAGGGCTCTTTCAGGATGCCCCCTACCCCCCCTAGACATCATGGTTAACAGTACTGTTGACCCTGAGGGCTCTTTCAGGATGCCCCCTACCCCCTAGACATCATGGTTAACAGTACTGTTGACCCTGAGGGCTCTTTCAGGATGCCCCCTACCCCCTAGACATCATGGTTAACAGTACTGTTGACCCTGAGGGCTCTTTCAGGATGCCCCCTACCCCCTAGACATCATGGTTAACAGTACTGTTGACCCTGAGGGCTCTTTCAGGATGCCCCCTACCCCCTAGACATCATGGTTAACAGTACTGTTGACCCTGAGGGCTCTTTCAGGATGCCCCCTACCCCCTAGACATCATGGTTAACAGTACTGTTGACCCTGAGGGCTCTTTCAGGATGCCCCCTACCCCCCCCTAGACATCATGGTTAACAGTACTGTTGACCCTGAGGGCTCTTTCAGGATGCCCCCTACCCCCTAGACATCATGGTTAACAGTACTGTTGACCCTGAGGGCTCTTTCAGGATGCCCCCCCTACCCCCTAGACATCATGGTTAACAGTACTGTTGACCCTGAGGGCTCTTTCAGGATGCCCCCTACCCCCTAGACATCATGGTTAACAGTACTGTTGACCCTGAGGGCTCTTTCAGGATGCCCCCTACCCCCTAGACATCATGGTTAACAGTACTGTTGACCCTGAGGGCTCTTTCAGGATGCCCCCTACCCCCTAGACATCATGGTTAACAGTACTGTTGACCCTGAGGGCTCTTTCAGGATGCCCCCTACCCCCTAGACATCATGGTTAACAGTACTGTTGACCCTGAGGGCTCTTTCAGGATGCCCCCTACCCCCTAGACATCATGGTTAACAGTACTGTTGACCCTGAGGGCTCTTTCAGGATGCCCCCTACCCCCTAGACATCATGGTTAACAGTACTGTTGACCCTGAGGGCTCTTTCAGGATGCCCCCTACCCCCTAGACATCATGGTTAACAGTACTGTTGACCCTGAGGGCTCTTTCAGGATGCCCCCTACCCCCTACCCCCTAGACATCATGGTTAACAGTACTGTTGACCCTGAGGGCTCTTTCAGGATGCCCCCTACCCCCTAGACATCATGGTTAACAGTACTGTTGACCCTGAGGGCTCTTTCAGGATGCCCCCTACCCCCTAGACATCATGGTTAACAGTACTGTTGACCCTGAGGGCTCTTTCAGGATGCCCCCTACCCCCTAGACATCATGGTTAACAGTACTGTTGACCCTGAGGGCTCTTTCAGGATGCCCCTACCCCCTAGACATCATGGTTAACAGTACTGTTGACCCTGAGGGCTCTTTCAGGATGCCCCCTACCCCCTAGACATCATGGTTAACAGTACTGTTGACCCTGAGGGCTCTTTCAGGATGCCCCCTACCCCCCCTAGACATCATGGTTAACAGTACTGTTGACCCTGAGGGCTCTTTCAGGATGCCCCCTACCCCCTAGACATCATGGTTAACAGTACTGTTGACCCTGAGGGCTCTTTCAGGATGCCCCCTACCCCCTAGACATCATGGTTAACAGTACTGTTGACCCTGAGGGCTCTTTCAGGATGCCCCCTACCCCCTAGACATCATGGTTAACAGTACTGTTGACCCTGAGGGCTCTTTCAGGATGCCCCCTACCCCCTAGACATCATGGTTAACAGTACTGTTGACCCTGAGGGCTCTTTCAGGATGCCCCCTACCCCCTAGACATCATGGTTAACAGTACTGTTGACCCTGAGGGCTCTTTCAGGATGCCCCCCTACCCCCTAGACATCATGGTTAACAGTACTGTTGACCCTGAGGGCTCTTTCAGGATGCCCCCTACCCCCTAGACATCATGGTTAACAGTACTGTTGACCCTGAGGGCTCTTTCAGGATGCCCCCTACCCCCTAGACATCATGGTTAACAGTACTGTTGACCCTGAGGGCTCTTTCAGGATGCCCCCTACCCCCTAGACATCATGGTTAACAGTACTGTTGACCCTGAGGGCTCTTTCAGGATGCCCCCTACCCCCTAGACATCATGGTTAACAGTACTGTTGACCCTGAGGGCTCTTTCAGGATGCCCCCTACCCCCTAGAGATCATGGTTAACAGTACTGTTGACCCTGAGGGCTCTTTCAGGATACCCCTACCCCCTACCCCCTGTTGACCCTAGACATCATGGTTAACAGTACTGTTGACCCTGAGGGCTCTTTCAGGATGCCCCTACCCCCCTAGACATCATGGTTAACAGTACTGTTGACCCTGAGGGCTCTTTCAGGATGCCCCTACCCCCTGAGGGCTCTTTCAGACATCATGGTTAACAGTACTGTTGACCCTGAGGGCTCTTTCAGGATGCCCCCTACCCCCTAGACATCATGGTTAACAGTACTGTTGACCCTGAGGGCTCTTTCAGGATGCCCCTACCCCCTAGACATCATGGTTAACAGTACTGTTGACCCTGAGGGCTCTTTCAGGATGCCCCCTACCCCCTACCCCTACCCCCTACCCCCTAGACATCATGGTTAACAGTACTGTTGACCCTGAGGGCTCTTTCAGGATGCCCCCTACCCCCTAGACATCATGGTTAACAGTACTGTTGACCCTGAGGGCTCTTTCAGGATGCCCCCTACCCCCAGACATCATGGTTAACAGTACTGTTGACCCTGAGGGCTCTTTCAGGATGCCCCCTACCCCCTAGAGATCATGGTTAACAGTACTGTTGACCCTGAGGGCTCTTTCAGGATGCCCCCCCCCTACCCCCTAGACATCATGGTTAACAGTACTGTTGACCCTGAGGGCTCTTTCAGGATGCCCCCTACCCCCTAGACATCATGGTTAACAGTACTGTTGACCCTGAGGGCTCTTTCAGGATGCCCCCTACCCCCTAGACATCATGGTTAACAGTACTGTTGACCCTGAGGGCTCTTTCAGGATGCCCCCTACCCCCTAGACATCATGGTTAACAGTACTGTTGACCCTGAGGGCTCTTTCAGGATGCCCCCTACCCCCTAGACATCATGGTTAACAGTACTGTTGACCCTGAGGGCTCTTTTAGGATGCCCCCTACCCCCTAGACATCATGGTTAACAGTACTGTTGACCCTGAGGGCTCTTTCAGGATGCCCCCTACCCCCCTAGACATCATGGTTAACAGTACTGTTGACCCTGAGGGCTCTTTCAGGATGCCCCCTACCCCCTAGAGATCATGGTTAACAGTACTGTTGACCCTGAGGGCTCTTTCAGGATGCCCCCTACCCCCCAGAGATCATGGTTAACAGTACTGTTGACCCTGAGGGCTCTTTCAGGATGCCCCCTACCCCCAGACATCATGGTTAACAGTACTGTTGACCCTGAGGGCTCTTTCAGGATGCCCCCTACCCCCTACCCCCCTAGACATCATGGTTAACAGTACTGTTGACCCTGAGGGCTCTTTCAGGATGCCCCCTACCCCCTAGACATCATGGTTAACAGTACTGTTGACCCTGAGGGCTCTTTCAGGATGCCCCCTACCCCCCCAGTACTAGACATCATGGTTAACAGTACTGTTGACCCTGAGGGCTCTTTCAGGATGCCCCCTACCCCCTAGAGATCATGGTTAACAGTACTGTTGACCCTGAGGGCTCTTTCAGGATGCCCCCTACCCCCCTAGACATCATGGTTAACAGTACTGTTGACCCTGAGGGCTCTTTCAGGATGCCCCCTACCCCCCTAGACATCATGGTTAACAGTACTGTTGACCCTGAGGGCTCTTTCAGCATGCCCCCTACCCCCTACCCCCTAGACATCATGGTTAACAGTACTGTTGACCCTGAGGGCTCTTTCAGGATGCCCCCTACCCCCTAGACCCTACCCCCTACCCCCTACCCCCTAGACATCATGGTTAACAGTACTGTTGACCCTGAGGGCTCTTTCAGGATGCCCCCTACCCCCTAGGCATCATGGTTAACAGTACTGTTGACCCTGAGGGCTCTTTCAGGATGCCCCCTACCCCCTGGTTAACAGTACTGTTGACCCTGAGGGCTCTTTCAGGATGCCCCCTACCCCTCTTTCACCCCCTACCCCCCATGGTTAACAGTACTGTTGACCCTGAGGGCTCTTTTAGGATGCCCCCTACCCCCTACCCCCTAGACATCATGGTTAACAGTACTGTTGACCCTGAGGGCTCTTTCAGGATGCCCCCTACCCCCTAGACATCATGGTTAACAGTACTGTTGACCCTGAGGGCTCTTTCAGGATGCCCCCTACCCCCTACCCCCTACCCCCTACCCCTACCCCTCTTTCAGGATGCCCCCTACCCCCTACCCCCTAGACCATGGTTAACAGTACTGTTGACCCTACCCCCTACCCCCTAGACATCATGGTTAACGGTACCTACCCCCTACCCCCTACCCCCTACCCCCTGACCCCCTACCCCCTACCCCCTACCCCCTACCCCCTACCCCCTACCCCTACCCCTGCCCCCTACCCCCTAGAGCCCCTGGTTGACCCCCCCCCTACCCCTACCCCCCCCCCCCCCTACCCCCTGTTGACCCCCTCCCCCTACCCCTCCCCTGCCCCCTACCCCCTACCCCACCCCCTACCCCTACTGTTACCCCCTACCCCCCCTACCCCCTACCCCCTACCCCTGCCCCCTACCCCCTACCCATCCCCCTGGTTAACAGTACTGTTGTGTTCCTCATATTCAGATATTATAAAGCAAGAGGAGATTTACATCTGATTTAAATTGTGTGCATTTCGGCAAACAGAAACAATGTCTATTTTAATGGCCTGTATTTGGCGAATATGGGAAGTGGCTTGGTAAAATACATGATTAAAACACAGTCACAATAGCTGTCTACTTTAAGACCATCGTTTCACGTATTTAAACCCCTTTTCAAACAGGAAATATGTATTTCATTGTGCACTCAATCAATGTGGGCTTCAATATATATACTTATGGCTCTTTTGACAAATTCACAGTCCTTCTTTTGAAACCACAGGAAGGCTTTGGAAAGATGGGATAAGTACATGCTGTCATTTTCCACTTGAGATTCTGCACCATTATTCCTAACAAGCAGCAGTAGCTTTCTTAAACAGACAGTTTTGGCCAGATTCTCCCCTCTCTCTCGGTCTCTTCAAAAGACAGTTTTGGCCAGATTCTCCCCTCTCTCTCGGTCTCTTCAAAAGACAGTTCTGGCCAGATTCTCCCCTCTCTCGGTCTCTTCAACAGACAGTTCTGGCCAGATTATCCTCTCCGCCAGTCTCTTCAACAGCGGCACATCGACAAGTTGATCAATACGACAGATACATTCATACTTCCAAGAAAAACAGAGGCAGACAATTTGGATGGGCTGTGTCCCAAATGACACCCTATAACCTACATAAGTAATCTCATCACTTCCTTGGTGTCCACATCACCAACAAACTATTATGGTCCAAACATACCAAGACAGTCGTGGAGAGAGAACGACAAAGCCTATTCCCCCCAGGAGACTGAAAAGATTTGACATGGGTGAGATCCTCAAAGTTCTACAGCTGCACCATCGAGAGCATCACCGCCTGGTGCACCCCTTCTGAAAAAACCTACACTCGATCCCTCCGATGTCAACAACTACAGACCAGTATCCCTTCTTCTTTTCTCTCCAAAACTCTTGAACGTGCCGTCCTTGGCCAGCTCTCCCGCTATCTCTCTCAGAATGACCTTCTTGATCCAAATCAGTCAGGTTTCAAGACTAGTCATTTAACTGAGACTGCTCTTCTCTGTATCACGGAGGCGCTCCGCACTGCTAAAGCTAACTCTCTCTCCTCTGCTCTCATCCTTCTAGACCTATCGGCTGCCTTCGATACTGTGAACCATCAGATCCTCCTCTCCCCCCTCTCCGAGTTGGGCATCTCCGGCGCGGCCCACGCTTGGATTGCGTCCTACCTGACAGGTCGCTCCTACCAGGTGGCGTGGCGAGAATCTGTCTCCTCACCACGCGCTCTCACCACTGGCGTCCCCCAGGGCTCTGTTCTAGGCCCTCTCCTATTCTCGCTATACACCAAGGCACTTGGCTCTGTCATAACCTCACATGGTCTCTCCTATCATTGCTATGCAGACGACACACAATTAATCTTCTCCTTTCCCCCTTCTGATGACCAGGTGGCGAATCGCATCTCTGCATGTCTGGCAGACATATTAGTGTGGATGACGGATCACCACCTCAAGCTGAACCTCGGCAAGACGGAGCTGCTCTTCCTCCCGGGAAGGACTGCCCGTTCCATGATCTCGCCATCACGGTTGACAACTCCATTGTGTCCTCCTCCCAGAGCGCTAAGAACCTTGGCGTGATCCTGGACAACACCCTGTCGTTCTCAACTAACATCAAGGCGGTGGCCTGTTCCTGTAGGTTCATGCTCTACAACATCCGCAGAGTACGACCCTGCCTCACACAGGAAGCGGCGCAGGTCCTAATCCAGGCACTTGTCATCTCCCGTCTGGATTACTGCAACTCGCTGTTGGCTGGGCTCCCTGCCTGTGCCATTAAACCCCTACAACTCATCCAGAACGCCGCAGCCCGTCTGGTGTTCAACCTTCCCAAGTTCTCTCACGTCACCCCGCTCCTCCGCTCTCTCCACTGGCTTCCAGTTGAAGCTCGCATCCGCTACAAGACCATGGTGCTTGCCTGCGGAGCTGTGAGGGGAACGGCACCTCAGTACCTCCAGGCTCTGATCAGGCCCTACACCCAAACAAGGGCACTGCGTTCATCCACCTCTGGCCTGCTCGCCTCCCTACCACTGAGGAAGTACAGTTCCCGCTCAGCACAGTCAAAACTGTTCGCTGCTCTGGCCCCCCAATGGTGGAACAAACTCCCTCACGACGCCAGGACAGCGGAGTCAATCACCACCTTCCGGAGACACCTGAAACCCCACCTCTTTAAGGAATACCTAGGATAGGATAAAGTAATCCTTCTCACCCCCCCCCTTAAAAGATTTAGATGCACTATTGTAAAGTGGCTGTTCCACTGGATGTCTTAAGGTGAACGCACCAATTTGTAAGTCGCTCTGGATAAGAGCGTCTGCTAAATGATTTAAATGTAATGTAATGTAATGTAAATGTATGGCAACTGCTCGGACTCCGGACCTCTATACCAGGCGGTGTCAGAGGAAGAGTGGAGTGTAGGGGTGGCAGGTAGCCTAGTGGTTAGAGTGTAGGGGCGGCAGGTAGCCTAGTGGTTAGAGTGTAGAGGCGGCAGGTAACCTAGTGGTTAGACTGTAGGGGCGGCAGGTAGCCTAGTGGTTAGAGTGTAGTGGTTAGAGTGTAGGGGGGCAGGTAGCCTAGTGGTTAGAGTGTAGAGGAGGCAGGTAGCCTAGTGGTTAGACTGTAGGAGCGGCAGGTAGCCTAGTGGTTAGACTGTAGGAGCGGCAGGTAGCCTAGTGGTTAGAGTGTAGAGGAGGCAGGTAGCCTAGTGGTTAGTGTAGAGGTGGCAGGGTAGCCTAGTGGTTAGAGTGTAGAGGAGGCAGGTAGCCTAGTGGTTAGAGTAGAGGAGGCAGGTAGCCTAGTGGTTAGAGTGTAGAGGCGGCAGGTAGCCTAGTGGTTAGAGTGTAGGGGAGGCAGGTAGTCTAGTGGTTAGACTGTAGGGGCGGCAGGTAGCCTAGTGGTTAGAGTGTAGAGGAGGCATGTAGCCTAGTGGTTAGAGTGTAGAGGAGGCAGGTAGTCTAGTGGTTAGAGTGTAGAGGAGGCAGGTAGCCTAGTGGTTAGAGTGTAGAGGAGGCAGGTAGTCTAGTGGTTAGAGTGTAGAGGAGGCAGGTAGCATAGTGGTTAGAGTGTAGAGGAGGCAGGTAGCCTAGTGGTTAGAGTGTAGAGGAGGCAGGTAGTCTAGTGGTTAGAGTGTAGGGGCGGCTACCAACATGTACACATTACCTCGACTAACCTTTACCCCTACCTCCATGTACACATTACCCTGACTAACCTTTACCCCTACCAACATGTACACATTACCTTGACTAACCTTTACCCCTACCTCCATGTACACATTACCCTGACTAACCTTTACCCCTACCTCCATGTACACATTACCCTGACTAACCTTTACCCCTATCTCCATGACACATTACCCTGACTAACCTTTACCCCTACCTCCATGTACACATTACCCTGACTAACCTTTACCCCTACCAACATGTACACATTACCCTGACTAACCTTTACCCCTACCTCCATGTACACATTACCCTGACTAACCTTTACCCCTACCTCCATGTACACATTACCCTGACTAACCTTTACCCCTACCAACATGTACACATTACCTCGACTAACCTTTACCCCTACCTCCATGTACACATTACCCTGACTAACCTTTACCCCTACCTCCATGTACACATTACCCTGACTAACCTTTACCCCTACCTCCATGTACACATTACCCTGACTAACCTTTACCCCTACCAACATGCACACATTACCCTGACTAACCTTTACCCCTAACTCCATGTACACATTACCCTGACTAACCTTTACGCCTACCAACATGTACACATTACCTCGACTAACCTTTACCCCTACCTCCATGTACACATTACCCTGACTAACCTTTACCCCTACCTCCATGTACACATTACCCTGACTAACCTTTACCCCTACCTCCATGTACACATTACCCTGACTAACCTTTACCCCTACCTCCATGTACACATTACCCTGACTAACCTTTACCCCTACCTCCATGTACACATTACCCTGACTAACCTTTACCCCTACCTCCATGTACACATTACCCTGACTAACCTTTACCCCTACCTACAGGTACACATTACCTTTACCCCTACCTACAGGTAAACATTACCTGTACCCCTACCTACATGTACATGTTACCTTGACTGGAGGATGGAACACTTTATAGGGAGTAGGGTGCTCTTTGGTATGGAGGATGGAACACTTTATAGGGAATAGGGTGATCTTTGGTATGGAGGATGGAACACTTTATAGGGAATAGGGTGATCTTTGGTATGGAGGATGGAACACTTTATAGGGAATAGGGTGATCTTTGGTATGGAGGATGGAACACTTTATAGGGAGTAGGGTGCTCTTTGGTATGGAGGGTGGAACACTTTATAGGGAGTAGGGTGATCTTTGGGGCACATTTGGTGTAGTACTCTGTTCCACTGTAGTCCTAGTTCTCTGTTCCACTGTAGTTCTCTGTTCCACTGTAGTTCTCTGTTCCACTGTATTTCTCTGTTCCACTGTAGTCCTAGTTCTCTGTTCCACTGTAGTTCTCTGTTCCACTGTAGTTCTCTGTTCCACTGTAGTTCTCTGTTCCACTGTAGTCCTAGTTCTCTGTTCCACTGTAGTTCTCTGTTCCACTGTAGTTCTCTGTTCCACTGTAGTTCTCTGTTCCACTGTAGTTCTCTGTTCCGCTGTAGTCCTCTGTTCCGCTGTAGTTCTCTGTTCCACTGTAGTTCTCTGTTCCACTGTAGTTCTCTGTTCCGCTGTAGTTCTCTGTTCCACTGTAGTTCTCTGTTCCACTGTAGTCCTAGTTCTCTGTTCCACTGTAGTTCTCTGTTCCACTGTAGTTCTCTGTTCCACTGTAGTTCTCTGTTCCACTGTAGTCCTCTGTTCCACTGTAGTTCTCTGTTCCACTGTAGTTCTCTGTTCCACTGTAGTTCTCTGTTCCACTGTAGTCCTAGTTCTCTGTTCCACTGTAGTTCTCTGTTCCACTGTAGTTCTCTGTTCCACTGTAGTTCTCTGTTCCACTGTAGTCCTAGTTCTCTGTTCCACTGTAGTTCTCTGTTCCACTGTAGTTCTCTGTTCCACTGTAGTTCTCTGTTCCGCTGTAGTCCTCTGTTCCGCTGTAGTTCTCTGTTCCACTGTAGTTCTCTGTTCCGCTGTAGTTCTCTGTTCCACTGTAGTTCTCTGTTCCACTGTAGTTCTCTGTTCCACTGTAGTCCTAGTTCTCTGTTCCACTGTAGTTCTCTGTTCCACTGTAGTTCTCTGTTCCACTGTAGTTCTCTGTTCCACTGTAGTCCTCTGTTCCACTGTAGTCCTCTGTTCCACTGTAGTCCTCTGTTCCACTGTAGTCCTAGTTCTCTGTTCCACTGTAGTTCTCTGTTCCACTGTAGTCCTCTGTTCCACTGTAGTTGTCTGTTCCACTGTAGTTCTCTGTTCCACTGTAGTTCTCTGTTCCACTGTAGTCCTCTGTTCCACTGTAGTCCTCTGTTCCACTGTAGTTGTCTGTTCCACTGTAGTTCTCTGTTCCACTGTAGTTCTCTGTTCCACTGTAGTTGTCTGTTCCACTGTAGTCCTCTGTTCCACTGTAGTTCTCTGTTCCACTGTAGTTCTCTGTTCCACTGTAGTTGTCTGTTCCACTGTAGTTCTCTGTTCCACTGTAGTTCTCTGTTCCACTGTAGTTCTCTGTTCCACTGTAGTCCTAGTTCTCTGTTCCACTGTAGTTCTCTGTTCCACTGTAGTTCTCTGTTCCACTGTAGTTCTCTGTTCCACTGTAGTCCTAGTTCTCTGTTCCACTGTAGTTCTCTGTTCCACTGTAGTTCTCTGTTCCACTGTAGTCCTCTGTTCCACTGTAGTTCTCTGTTCCACTGTAGTTCTCTGTTCCACTGTAGTCCTCTGTTCCACTGTAGTTCTCTGTTCCACTGTAGTTCTCTGTTCCACTGTAGTTCTCTGTTCCACTGTAGTTCTCTGTTCCACTGTAGTCCTCTGTTCCACTGTAGTTCTCTGTTCCGCTGTAGTTCTCTGTTCCGCTGTAGTTCTCTGTTCCACTGTAGTTCTCTGTTCCACTGTAGTTCTCTGTTCCACTGTAGTTCTCTGTTCCACTGTAGTCCTCTGTTCCACTGTAGTTCTCTGTTCCACTGTAGTCCTCTGTTCCACTGTAGTCCTCTGTTCCACTGTAGTTCTCTGTTCCACTGTAGTCCTCTGTTCCACTGTAGTTCTCTGTTCCACTGTAGTTCTCTGTTCCACTGTAGTCCTAGTTCTCTGTTCCACTGTAGTTCTCTGTTCCACTGTAGTTCTCTGTTCCGCTGTTGTTCTCTGTTCCACTGTAGTTCTCTGTTCCACTGTAGTTCTCTGTTCCACTGTAGTTCTCTGTTCCACTGTAGTCCTCTGTTCCACTGTAGTCCTCTGTTCCACTGTAGTTCTCTGTTCCACTGTAGTTCTCTGTTCCACTGTAGTCCTCTGTTCCACTGTAGTCCTCTGTTCCACTGTAGTTCTCTGTTCCACTGTAGTCCTCTGTTCCACTGTAGTTCTCTGTTCCACTGTAGTTCTCTGTTCCACTGTAGTTCTCTGTTCCACTGTAGTCCTCTGTTCCACTGTAGTTCTCTGTTCCACTGTAGTTCTCTGTTCCACTGTAGTTCTCTGTTCCACTGTAGTTCTCTGTTCCACTGTAGTTCTCTGTTCCACTGTAGTCCTCTGTTCCACTGTAGTTCTCTGTTCCACTGTAGTTCTCTGTTCCACTGTAGTTCTCTGTTCCACTGTAGTTCTCTGTTCCACTGTAGTCCTCTGTTCCACTGTAGTTCTCTGTTCCACTGTAGTTCTCTGTTCCACTGTAGTTCTCTGTTCCACTGTAGTTCTCTGTTCCACTGTAGTTCTCTGTTCCACTGTAGTTCTCTGTTCCACTGTAGTCCTCTGTTCCACTGTAGTTCCTCTGTTCCACTGTAGTTCTCTGTTCCACTGTAGTTCTCTGTTCCACTGTAGTTCTCTGTTCCACTGTAGTCCTCTGTTCCACTGTAGTCCTGTTCCACTGTAGTTCTCTGTTCCACTGTAGTTCTCTGTTCCACTGTAGTTCTCTGTTCCACTGTAGTCTGTTCCACTGTAGTTCTCTGTTCCACTGTAGTTCTCTGTTCCACTGTAGTTCTCTGTTCCACTGTAGTTCTCTGTTCCACTGTAGTCCTCTGTTCCACTGTAGTCCTCTGTTCCACTGTAGTTCCACTGTAGTTCTCTGTTCCACTGTAGTTCTCTGTTCCACTGTAGTTCTCTGTTCCACTGTAGTTCTCTGTTCCACTGTAGTTCTCTGTTCCACTGTAGTCCTCTGTTCCACTGTAGTTCTCTGTTCCGCTGTAGTTCTCTGTTCCACTGTAGTTCTCTGTTCCACTGTAGTTCTCTGTTCCACTGTAGTCCTCTGTTCCACTGTAGTTCTCTGTTCCGCTGTAGTTCTCTGTTCCACTGTTGTCCTAGTTCTCTGTTCCACTGTAGTTCTCTGTTCCACTGTAGTTCTCTGTTCCACTGTAGTTCTCTGTTCCACTGTAGTCCTCTGTTCCACTGTAGTTCTCTGTTCCACTGTAGTCCTAGTTCTCTGTTCCACTGTAGTCCTCTGTTCCACTGTAGTCCTCTGTTCCACTGTAGTTCTCTGTTCCACTGTAGTTCTCTGTTCCACTGTAGTCCTCTGTTCCACTGTAGTCCTCTGTTCCACTGTAGTTCTCTGTTCCACTGTAGTCCTCTGTTCCACTGTAGTTCTCTGTTCCACTGTAGTTCTCTGTTCCACTGTAGTTCTCTGTTCCACTGTAGTTCTCTGTTCCACTGTAGTCCTCTCTGAATGGCAGTGGGCCAAGACAGTCCATCTTGTAGACGCTGGACATATTTGATGGTCAGGTCGATAACCACAGCCGTTTATGACCCAATCAGCAGACCCGTCCTTCAGCAACCACATCTAGGTGGTCAGACAGCCTCAGACAGCATCACTGAGCCCTATTGGCTTCCACTGTTTGTCTCTCTACTGTCCTTCTGTCTGTCTGAAGCAGGATTTTAAGAGCGAAGACCTTTCTGGTAACATTACAATGAGGACAGAGACAGGGGAGGGTTGGAGGAGGCAGAAGGATGTTGGTCACGTCAGGAGATGGATGATTCTGAGGGTTGGATGAGTCTTTATAAAGGGTTGGATGAGTCATTATGAAGGGTTGGGATGAGTCATTATAAAGGGATGGATGAGTCGTTATAAAGGGTTGGATGAGTCATTATAAAGGGTTGGATGAGTCATTAAAGGGTTGGATGAGTCATTAAAGGGTTGGATGAGTCATTATAAAGGGTTGGATGAGTCATTATAAAGGGTTGGATGAGTCATTATAAAGGGTTGGATGAGTCATTATAAAGGGTTGGATGAGTCATTATATTGGAAAGGGTTGGATGAGTCATTATAAATGAGTCATTATAAAGGGTTGGATGAGTCATTATAAAGGGTTGGATGAGTCATTATAAAGGGTTGGATGAGTCATTATAAAGGGTTGGGATGAGTCATTATAAAGGGTTGGGATGAGTCATTATAAAGGGCTGGATGAGTCATTATAAAGGACTGGATGAGTCATTAAAGGGTTGGATGAGTCATTATAAAGGGTTGGATGAGTCATTATAAAGGGTTGGATGAGTCATTATAAAGGGTTGGATGAGTCATTATAAAGGGTTGGGATGAGTCATTATAAAGGGTTGGATGAGTCATTATAAAGGACTGGATGAGTCATTATAAAGGGTTGGATGAGTCATTATAAAGGGTTGAGAGTCATTATAAAGGGTTGGATGAGTCATTATAAAGATGAGTCATTATAAAGGGTTGGATGAGTCATTATAAAGGGTTGGATGAGTCATTATAAAGGGTTGGATGAGTCATTATAAAGGGTTGGATGAGTCATTATAATGAGTCATTATAAAGGGTTGGGATGAGTCATTATAAAGGGTTGGATGAGTCATTATAAAGGGTTGGATGAGTCATTATAAAGGGTTGGATGAGTCATTATAAAGGGTTGGATGAGTCATTATAAAGGGTTGGATGAGTCATTATAAAGGGTTGGATGAGTCATTATAAAGGGTTGGATGAGTCATTATAAAGGGTTGGTCATGGGTTGTGAGTCATTATAAAGGGTTGGATGAGTCATTATAAAGGGTTGGATGAGTCATTATAAAGGGTTGGATGAGTCATTATAAAGGGTTGGATGAGTCATTATAAAGGGTTGGATGAGTCATTATAAAGGGTTGGATGAGTCATTATAAAGGGTTGGATGAGTCATTATAAAGGGTTGGATGAGTCATTATAAAGGGTTGGATGATTATAAAGTTGGATGAGTCATTATAAAGGGTTGGATGAGTCATTATAAAGGGTTGGATGAGTCATTATAAAGGGTTGGATGAGTCATTATAAAGGGTTGGATGAGTCATTATAAAGGGTTGGATGAGTCATTATAAAGGGTTGGATGAGTCATTATAAAGGGTTGGATGAGTCATTATAAAGGGTTGGATGAGTCATTATAAAGGGTTGGATTGGATGAGTCATTATAAAGGGTTGGATGAGTCATTATAAAGGGTTGGATGAGTCATTATAAAGGGTTGGATGAGTCATTATAAAGGGTTGGATGAGTCATTATAAAGGGTTGGATGAGTCATTATAAAGGGTTGGATGAGTCATTATAAAGGGTTGGATGAGTCATTATAAAGGGTTGGATGAGTCATTATAAAGGGTTGGATGAGTCATTATAAAGGGTTGGATGAGTCATTATAAAGGGTTGGATGAGTCATTATAAAGGGTTGGATGAGTCATTATAAAGGGTTGGATGAGTCATTATAAAGGGTTGGATGAGTCATTATAAAGGGTTGGATGAGTCATTATAAAGGGTTGGATGAGTCATTATAAAGGGTTGGATGAGTCATTATAAAGGGTTGGATGAGTCATTATAAAGGGTTGGATGAGTCATTATAAAGGGTTGGATGAGTCATTATAAAGGGTTGGATGAGTCATTATAAAGGGTTGGATGAGTCATTATAAAGGGTTGGATGAGTCATTATAAAGGGTTGGATGAGTCATTATAAAGGGTTGGATGAGTCATTATAAAGGGTTGGATGAGTCATTATAAAGGGTTGGATGAGTCATGGGTTGGATGAGTCATTATAAAGGGTTGGATGAGTCATTATAAAGGGTTGGATGAGTCATTATAAAGGGTTGGATGAGTCATTATAAAGGGTTGGATGAGTCATTATAAAGGGTTGGATGAGTCATTATAAAGGGTTGGATGAGTCATTATAAAGGGTTGGATGAGTCATTATAAAGGGTTGGATGAGTCATTATAAAGGGTTGGATGAGTCATTATAAAGGGTTGGATGAGTCATTATAAAGGGTTGGATGAGTCATTATAAAGGGTTGGATGAGTCATTATAAAGGGTTGGATGAGTCATTATAAAGGGTTGGATTGAGTCATTATAAAGGGTTGGATGAGTCATTATAAGTCATTATAAAGGGTTGGATGAGTCATTATAAAGGGTTGGATGAGTCATTATAAAGGGTTGGATGAGTCATTATAAAGGGTTGGATGAGTCATTATAAAGGGTTGGATGAGTCATTATAAAGGGTTGGATGAGTCATTATAAAGGGTTGGATGAGTCATTATAAAGGGTTGGATGAGTCATTATAAAGGGTTGGATGAGTCATTATAAAGGGTTGGATGAGTCATTATAAAGGGTTGGATGAGTCATTATAAAGGGTTGGATGAGTCATTATAAAGGGTTGGATGAGTCATTATAAAGGGTTGGATGAGTCATTATAAAGGGTTGGATGAGTCATTATAAAGGGTTTATAAAGGGTTGGATGAGTCATTATAAAGGGTTGGATGAGTCATTATAAAGGGTTGGATGAGTCATTATAAAGGGTTGGATGAGTCATTATAAAGGGTTGGATGAGTCATTATAAAGGGTTGGATGAGTCATTATAAAGGGTTGGATGAGTCATTATAAAGGGTTGGATGAGTCATTATAAAGGGTTGGATGAGTCATTATAAAGGGTTGGATGAGTCATTATAAAGGGTTGGATGAGTCATTATAAAGGGTTGGATGAGTCATTATAAAGGGTTGGATGAGTCATTATAAAGGGTTGGATGAGTCATTATAAAGGGTTGGATGAGTCATTATAAAGGGTTGGATGAGTCATTATAAAGGGTTGGATGAGTCATTATAAAGGGTTGAGTCATTATAAAGAGAGTCATTATAAAGGGTTGGATGAGTCATTATAAAGGGTTGGATGAGTCATTATAAAGGGTTCATTATAAAGGGTTGGATGAGTCATTATAAAGGGTTGGATGAGTCATTATAAAGGGTTGGATGAGTCATTATAAAGGGTTGGATGAGTCATTATAAAGGGTTGGATGAGTCATTATAAAGGGTTGGATGAGTCATTATAAAGGGTTGGATGAGTCATTATAAAGGGTTGGATGAGTCATTATAAAGGGTTGGATGAGTCATTATAAAGGGTTGAGTCATTATAAAGGGTTGGATGAGTCATTATAAAGGGTTGGATGAGTCATTATAAAGGGTTGGATGAGTCATTATAAAGGGTTGGATGAGTCATTATAAAGGGTTGGATGAGTCATTATAAAGGGTTGGATGAGTCATTATAAAGGGTTGGATGAGTCATTATAAAGGGTTATAAAGGGTTGGATGAGTCATTATAAAGGGTTGGATGAGTCATTATAAAGGGTTGGATGAGTCATTATAAGTCATTATAAAGGGTTGGATGAGTCATTATAAAGGGTTGGATGAGTCATTATAAAGGGTTGGATGAGTCATTATAAAGGGTTGGATGAGTCATTATAAAGGGTTGGATGAGTCATTATAAAGGGTTGGATGAGTCATTATAAAGGGTTGGATGAGTCATTATAAAGGGTTGGATGAGTCATTATAAAGGGTTGGATGAGTCATTATAAAGGGTTGGATGAGTCATTATAAAGGGTTGGATGAGTCATTATAAAGGGTTGGATGAGTCATTATAAAGGGTTGGATGAGTCATTATAAAGGGTTGGATGAGTCATTATAAAGGGTTGGATGAGTCATTATAAAGGGTTGGATGAGTCATTATAAAGGGTTGGATGAGTCATTATAAAGGGTTGGGATGAGTCATTATAAAGGGTTGGATGAGTCATTATAAAGGGTTGGATGAGTCATTATAAAGGGTTGGATGAGTCATTATAAAGGGTTGGATGAGTCATTATAAAGGGTTGGATGAGTCATTATAAAGGGTTGGATGAGTCATTATAAAGGGTTGGATGAGTCATTATAAAGAGTCATTATAAAGGGTTGGATGAGTCATTATAAAGGGTTGGATGAGTCATTATAAAGGGTTGGATGAGTCATTATAAAGGGTTGGATGAGTCATTATAAAGGGTTGGGATGAGTCATTATAAAGGGTTGGGATGAGTCATTATAAAGGGTTGGGATGAGTCATTATAAAGGGTTGGATGAGTCATTATAAAGGGCTGGATGAGTCATATATATAGGATGCTAACCCTGTTCCTCTGTCTGAAATGATTCTTGAACTTGATTCTTCCTGTTTTTTTAATTTATGGGAAGACACCCTGTTCCTCTGGGCTAGCCTTTGGATGCGAGTTCATCTGTTCAATGTGAAATCAAGACATCTGCAAATCGCTGTTGCTAGGTAGATTCTAAGGTCTCTGATTGGATGAATCATTAGTAAAGCTGATCTTCATGAGGAAACTCTTCATTGTTTCTCTTCCAAGCATTTCAGCGCCCTGCTACTCATGCCAGGTATATGCACTTCACTGCTTGGCTTTACCAGAACGGCATTTACATAGCACAGGAAAAACTGAT